>NW_010243202.1:21205-29693 GCF_000690775.1 Eurypyga helias | reverse complement strand
GGGAGCGGGGAGCAGCGCGCTTTCCCGCGGGGCGACGTGCCCTTCCCGGAGCCACCATTAGCTGCAGCGTCCCCAGGGACCGGGCAACGTGGTGCTGCGGGAGCCGAAAGTGCCGGGACGCGCGGGAGGATGCTGCCTGCAGCGGGTGGGGGGGAGGGTGTTCGAAGTGACACGCGCGAAACACGTCCGCTACGTTCTCCCGTGGCCCTGTGTCATCGTGGCTTTCGCCGCGGGTTTCTGGACGCGGATGGAGAATGAGTTGGAGATGAGCGTACTTCTCCGTGACACAGACGCTTATTTTACAAAGGCTTATTTCATTCTGTATTTTGAAAGGCGAAAGTGCCTTTATTTACGTACATTTTACACAACAGTGGTATTATAGACCAGCGTTTCTACAGTTCCTTATTTTGTTATAAATGTAGAAATCACTTTGTCTTCCAAATAAAAAGATCAGAAAAATTGTAGCCTGAATTTGCCGCTTCCAAAGCGCTTTGAGGTTTTGTTTGTTGTTGTATCTTTCCAAAGATTCCTGCAGACAACAATATTTGTTACCAGTTATTCCAGTTACCTTCAGTACACGGCAGAAAAAGTCCGCCCGTTCCCAGTTTGTCTTGTTCTGTTGTCGTTTGGAACAGGACGCTAAGTCATCCTCAGCTAGCAACTACCTTTCATTAAAGCTACAACATGAATCTTTTCAGGTAGTTTTGCTGTGTTCTGAGCCTTCAGAAAGTAATAAACGTTCGGAGAGTATCTGCTTTTTTAGCATTTGTATGTGATGTTGAATATCTCTGAAGTTGAGGGGTTTTTTCATCCACACTAGTTTGGGCTTTTCAAATACATCTTTCTAAACATTACTGATTTTTATATGTTTATTGGTATACACAAAGGTTTATTTTACAATACTGTGTTTGATAGAGGATCATTTCAGCTGAAAGCCATAGTTGCTTTTTAAAACCACAGCAATACAAAGTATAGTTGGTATTGTACTTTAGCAATATCCATGCTCTTCCCTCTTGCAGCCAAGGCTTCTTTCCCATTCCATAAGCATAATACCCACCCACACCACCCCTGTTTGTTTATTTTTTCTTATTTTGCTTTCTTCTTTTTTTCTCCTTTTCTGTTACGTTTTGCAAAAAACCCAACAAAAGGTAATTAAGATGCAAATATAAGCATATTTTTGTTATTACTGGTTTGGATGAACTCCAGGCCTTTCCGAAGTTGGTGGCAGTAGTCCTGCTGATAGAACAGGTAAGATTTCAATCCTTGTCTCATATTCAAAGATCCCAAACTGCTTTCACAATGCTGGATGAGTATCGTCTCCCCAGAATCTCGAGTAAATGAAGTAGCAGGGAAAGTAATGTCACGTTACACCTAACTGTCTGCTGGCTCAAAAGAGCCAACAAAAACATAAGCGAGAAAGAAACAACACAAGACTTTTTTTTTTTTCTTCCCCCTGTGAATTTATTCATTTGGAACAAAGAGAAAAATACTGAATTGGGGACCCACACCTGGAAGAAACATGCCACTGATGAAAGAAAATTAAATGCATTGCTTGACTGATCCAAATGGTTATGCCCATAGGATCCTATCTGGCTCCCACTGAAACCAGGGGAACGGTGTTCAGAGAGCCCCTGGGCACACTGGTTGGTCATCCGTGGACACACATGTCACCGTGTTTTGTGTTTCCTAGCTCTGGTGCATCTTTGAATGTAGAATGCTTTGAATGCTTTGGAGTAGAATCCACTAAATGAGAACGGGTTTTGCGACAACTCAGAACCCACTTAAAGTGGCAATGTGTTAAGCAGCGAACACTGCTCTGTATCTTGCAGAAAATACTCCAGGCCCTAAGGTCGTTCTCCTTTCACATGTAACTAACTCAATCTGCTTGTCCTTTATGGAGTGCTGCCCATCCTATTTTTCTTCACTACAGTAGCTGAGCACACCATGTTTATCGTAGCATCTACCTCCGCAACACACTGTGACACGGCAACTCCTGTTCCCATGTTACAGATGAAGAATCTGGCATAATAAGCAGCAGAAGTTAGCTCTTCCAAAGCCATGGCTGATACCTTAACTACGGCCAGTTTGCTCTGCTTTAATTGATATAAATAATATGGAATAAATCAGTAGCCTTTATACATCACTCCAGATGACAGGAAATGTGCATATTATACAATACACACTACTAAAAATCTTATGAAACGGACAATTTAGCAAGCTATCCCTAAAAAGAAAAGAGAAAAAAATATTATCTGAAGTAAAACTAAAACTGTTATGAGTTTGTTAAACACCGTTATCTAACGAGATGTACAGTATTGATTCCAGTTCCTGGTCCATTTGCAGCTCCTGAACTAAAGACAGTGAGAGTTATTAAAAAAAAAAATAAAAGTGGCAAAATTCTTCTTGGTGATTTTAGGGTCCTCTGTTTCTAAAAAAATAACTGAACTGAGTAGTGATAGACCAGGAGATGCTCTAGGTTGGTATTTTACTCCAAACTTCGATTTTTTTTTTTTTAATTTATATTATTACTTCAGAAGTTTACAAACTGTTTATCTGTAGCAAAGGTGGCACATTTAGTATGTTTTGGTAAAAAATAAGAAAACAGGATGAAAAATCTTCCAAACACCTTTTTGTATTTACCCATCACTCATGCTAATGCAGGAGTCAGTTAAAATTTAAAAAATAAACTTACCTAAGGTAAACCATTTTGAAATTACTGATTTTTTCAAAGCTATTTCTTACTATTCCAGTTGCAGTTTCAAGGACACTAAATAAAACTGACAAAACTGCAAACCAAAACAGCGTAAAGGGGCTTCTCTGGTTTTAGGATTAAAATATACCTTCCAGTCATACCATTTTTTTTAGAATCAAGCCTTGATTTCCTGCACATTTTATCATACTCAAGTACACATGAATCATAATTTCAAATATTTATATTTAGAAGGAGGCTTATACTCTGTAGGGAGGTGAGTTATGACAAGATATAGGAGTCCTCAGTCACAGGCAGTTAAACATCCACATCTGATTATTATTCTTGGGAGTTTAGTACTGTTATCATTCAACCATTAATTTTATTTCCTAGTGTTTATGGTGTTATCCTATCTGGAGATCAGTGTTTGCACAGACTCTACCTATTCATTTCACATGTGAAAATGTTCCCCTTTATACTGTAGTTTAATTTGAGGTGCAGAAGTCTCTTAATTTGTGGGTATTTCAGCATCTGTGGAGAGATGAAAATTTAACAGCTGAAGCAGCATGGAAAGAGGGAACGTTTGTAACTGGAGAGCGTCACATTTCCAGCAGTGTTTCCCTTAGCTCTGTCCTCCTCTTACAGCTCAAATTTGCACCCTCTGAGACTGGAGTGGCTGAGTACAGGCAGGAAGACTCTTACCCCCACCCCTCCCCAGGCTGGCCAAAATTGCCTGCTCCCGTGATTTTTATGGAGCCAGGTTTTGCTGCAAGGTGTGCCTTACGTTTCTTGAGAATACTAATAAGGAACTGGAAATACTCTTTTTCATTAGGATGAAGGGCTATTCCAAAATATTTTTGAAGTATGTTACTGTTAGTGCGATCCAGATTCAGCTGTGGGAAACAAAACATGTTGCTGGAAAAAGGACTGAAGATAAACTGCTTCATCTTCAACTGTTCTGTCCTCCGTCTCCCAGTTTTACGTTCTTCTGAAACTCTCTCACTGCTTACTGTTTCAAGCCATTCACTGCTCTTCCTTTTCTCGGTTCCCAAGTATCTTCCCTGTGCTCTCTTAAATAAGCATTCCAGAGGGAGGTAGCATGAAAAGCACCAAACAGCTGGAAAATAGAAGACACAGGATTTACTTATTGCAAAGCAGATAAAAAAAACATGGGTGGGGGGGCGGGGAGAAAGCACCGGGGGAAGAAAGCACAGGGGTAAGAGTGGTTTTTAAAAAGAAGGGATTTGAAAAGTAAGAAAAAGATGCTAATAAAAAAGAGGCTCTGAAAAAAACGGTGAAGAAAAACTTGATAGTGATAGGACAGGATCTCTCCAGAACGAAGTTGTGCTCTAACACTATTTATACAAATGTCCAATAAATCCATCCATCCTTTGGCCTTTCTAGGTACTGGTAGATGTAATTCTTGCCTTCTCTTTCCTTTGCATCCATACAAAAAGCATATACTTCTTGTTTTCCCTGCTTTGCGAACATTTGCATGACTAAAATCATGGTTTCCAGCCTCGCAGAGTTTTTCTGAGGCCACATCAAAGAACATGCCAGCAGAGAGGAAGCAAAATGGCTGTCGCCCCCTTCCCCAAAATCCCCTCTCCACACTCCATGGGGTAGTTTTTCCACTGTTGTGTGGGAACGCATCCTGGTGCATTAAGGCAGACATATGTAATATACCTTCGCAGATGTGTAAGAACAGTTACTGAAGTAGATGCAGTTATAGAGACATGGTTATCTTTTAGGGATTCCAGTACCTGGGTTAGCTAGCACACAGGCTTCATGCATTAATCCCCTCTTCTGGATTAATTGGAGAATGGAGATGAACAACGAAGTGGTGGAAATGGTGAAAACGGTAGGTGGAAGGGCTGGGACAATTCATGCACTGGGGGGATTTGGGAATATGGTGATTAATAGACTAAGGGAGAACTAGTGTGTAAGAGGGACTTATGGTGTAATGAAGAAAAGATTATGAGTGGTGAAAAAAATGGGAATTTGAGAGACTGTATGTGTTCATGTGAGGGCAATATCTAATTGCTAAGGGACGGTGGGACTTTCTGAATGTTACAGGAACACCTGTAGTTATCATTACAGATGTTCTTCAAAATGATACCTACAAACTCTTGATATTTGTATGTAAGAATTTTACACCTCTGGCCATCCCCCGAACCTGCAGGACTGATGTTAAATCAGCTGTTCTTCTGAGATCCCTGCTCTGTCGGTGGCCTCTGGCCCTGCAATTAGTAAATGAATGAAGCACCGGCAAGGCGGCAGAAACGAAGTAACACCCCAGAGGAGCTGACCGTGATGTTTTTTGAAGCATTTGACAATTCTGTTGGCCAAACGTAACCCTGCTGTCCAACCAGAGGCCCAAATATTTGTGCTGCACAATGGACTGAGGTGACTTAAACATCTGTTCATGGACGATGTGCAGTAATAGATGTTACACTTCCACCTGCTCCTTGCGTCTCTACAAGCAACGACTCTTACACACCAAAGGGGTTATCCTTTGGTAATCCCTCCTTAGTGGTGCATCTGGAGCTGGGTAGACCCAGGGTGTCCTCATTCCGGGGGAGAATGAAGCCATCCAACCTCTGCGAGCTCTCCGTCACGTCACACCCTGCCCTGACTTTGCACCTCTGTAAACACTCAGTCCTTCTTGTCCTCACTTCCTACAAAGCTGCAATCATCCCTCCTTTTGAGGTGGGGAAATTTGGGAAGGATATAGATCAATAGGATATGCAAGCAATTGTATTATTTCTCATTTAAAATAATTTGAAAATTAGAAACATTAGTCAAAGTAGGAAGAAACTTCAGCTTTTTATTTCTTCCCCTTCCAATGTAGCTTTAGCTCAACCATCTTATTCTGTCTATCACAACAAAATACAGCCATTTCACCATTTTCAGTGTCACCTGACACAGTGCAGACTTTTTAAAAAGCACTCTCTTCTCGTTAAGGGAGAAAAGTCACACAGTAAATTCAGGTGGATGGCTGTTCAAATGTGGATATTGAAGACCACAGTGATTCCACCCTTCAGTGTGGGACTGTGCTTAAAATGCTATACGAAAAGAAACATACGGATGGACACGTACACAGCAGTAAAAACCGGCAGTGATGGCTTAAGCGCTCAGCTTGCTCTGGTCTGCCGTAGAGTATTTGGCCAAGATTTTAGATTCTCAGTAGCTTTGCGTCAGTGAGACTGATGGTTCTTGGTGACATCAGTAGATGAATATCCTTTGTCGGGTCAGCAACTTCTGAGAATTCACGACGGTTGCAAGCTGGGTTGAATACGCTGGTTCTACAAGAGAAGGATGGTAGGACTTTCCATAAGAGGAAATGGTTCTGAATTATTTAACCCACATTTTAGATGGCTTCAGGCATCGAACTAAAAATATTTTCATGATTCTAATGGCGATTTTCACTAGATGTTACTAACAAATGGTCTTCAGCCGGTTCAGCCGACCTGAGTTGAGGAGTGCTCCATTGCTTGTAAGGTTTTCTTGTCCAGCCCACAGCCCTCAGTAAGTGTAGAGTAGAAAACTATTTGCCTAATTCTATGACTATTCTTTGCCTCTGTTCCTCCAGCTCAAAGTGGTAGGGAGAGATCCTGGAGTAGATGCTGTCACTCTGCTGACAACAGACAACTCTCCATTCCCCGTGTCTCTTTCTGTGATTCGTGTTGTTTCAGTAGGAAAGATGATGCCATGCCGGCCAGAGACTGAGGCTTGGGCAAGAGCTAGCTGGCCAGCTAACACTGCAGTAGCAGAGTGGGGAAAAAGGAGAGAAAACGGTTTTCTCCATCAGCACCTTTGATTAATGAGTTTGACCACCATTTGTGACACACATTTTAGACATGCAGTCTACTTGTGCAGATATATATGTATGTTGTAGAAGCGAATAAAGATGTCTTTTCAACTATATTTAGGCAAATTGTATTACCTTTTTGTCAGCAAACCCTTCTGCAGCTGTGCACATCACTGTTGTATCTCAGTTACTTTTTTGCAGTACAGTCTGCAGTCCAGATTCTTTTGTGAACAGAGACTCATCTTAACTGAGTATAGTATTTACAGTTCAAGAGCTGTGCAAAATTGTAGCATGAAACTTAAAATATTGAACTACAGCAAAACAAATGTCACGTTCCGTGATCTTTCAGATACTACAAGTCACTTTCATGCCCTGTACAGATGGTGTTTATTAGCAGAGTAAATATGAAAAAAAAAAAAAGAACAAAAAACCCCAAATCTGGATCTTGTTGGTTTTTCAGAACAAAATAAATCCACATTTTTTTTTAATCTCATAAATTTATCTGAAAATAGCAAAGTGTAGGAACAATTATAAATATGAATGTACTGGATGAATGAAAATACAGACATAATAATGTCACGAACAAATGTTGTTTTGAAGGATCCAACAAATATTATTTGAAAATTAAAAATTCAGAAATCACAACTTCCATATTCAAAGGACAGATATATTTTTATTAAATGCTATAATAGGACTTAATTAATTTAAAAAATATTTTTGTTTATTCAAGCATATTGTTAACTGTTTTGCTTTAAGAAAGTCCTTCAAATTCTATGGCAAATAATATCTCTTTAACATAGGCTTAAAATTTTGCTTTTTAATATGTTATGCATGTTTTCAAAGACAACGAGGGAGCCCATAGTTTGTTTTAGTGGAAGAAAGCAAAAACTCCACTGACACTTAGGGAGTTGTTCTTACAATAGGGCTGAATTTAACCAAGCTGTTTTATGGTGTGAAGTGTGGCTGTAGAAACAGACTCTGCTTAGTCAGTGGACCTGCTACTTGCCTATAAACCGTGTCATATCTGCTGTATTGCTTAACAAGTTCTGTTTGATATCATCTTTATTCGTTCAACCTAAAGAAAAAAAGAGTGTTTGTGAGAGATTTTTTTTTTTCTCAATTTTATTTTCACCAACAACAGAGCTATTAAATTAGTTTAATTTGTAAAAGATGCTTACTTCTTCAGAGACATAAACCAGCTGGATAGTTGCATGTATCTCAACATTCAGGAGCCACTACCTTAAGATTAAAAACAAACCCAAACTTTTATGCAATCAATTATATTTGCTATCTTCATCTTTTTTTATTTAGGAAAATTTAACTACATATATTTCAATCGATGAATTTCCTTAAATGAAAGAAAGCACATGAATGAAGTTAAATACTTGCTCAACAATGTGTTTTAATGGCAAATCTCCACCGGCAAGCTAAAAAAATGAAGTCAATAACGATGAATTGTCAGCATTATACACGTGCGCATGTAAAAAGAAAGACTGAGCAACCTTGAAAATGAATGAGTTGTTGCAGATTCAGTGAGTTGTCTGGTCATTTTTGCAAAGAAAAAAAAATCTGACAATAGCGTTAAATTTAATAAGTAAGCTGTGATCACTCAGAATTATCGAATTGTAAAGAAGTGTAGGCATTGGGCAGTGATGAAATCTGGCATCTTTCTTTTTGTCATGGAATGATACATTAACAATTAAAAATGTGCTAAATAATTTGGTTGCCAAATAATTTGAAATAACATAACATTATGATTTAAATGGAACAAATACAAGACAAATGCAGGGGTAAAAATAGAACTTGAATGAAATGAGAGAAATAAAAAAATATCTCCTCATTCCCTAAGAAATTACTGTAGTCATTAAGACACATACTGCTTATGACTGTTAGATATACCTTTAAAATATGTTTTATAGAATTACACATTAATTAAGCTTAGTCATGTTCCTGTTGGAGCAACGGTAGAGCTATTTTTGACCTCAGCT
>NW_010243202.1:7422-21191 GCF_000690775.1 Eurypyga helias | reverse complement strand
CCTACATAAGCAAATAATATTACATTCTATATTTTCAGCTCTGATCAAATACTAATAGTCCAAAAATATCCTGGCCTCTTTTTTTTTTTTTTTTTAGCATGAATCAAAATGAGCAGATCTTGTTCCACCTTATAAGTGTTCCAATGAATACATTTACAAAAAAAGTCTCAAATATATACTTTCTCTACTTATCCTCAAAATATTGTCTCATTTTATTTTATTCCATCATCTTTTCTCCTTCCATCTGCATCACACTTTCTAGGTTTTTCAGCCCTATAATTAGCTCAAGCATAATGAGCACGGTAATACTGTTTCTGGTACACAAACTAAGCTCACTAACAGCTACGTTAGGTATCGCAGCACCACGCTGCATCGTAGTACCCTGTGGACACATTTGCAAGGCATATTTTTTTACAGGAGTACTGAGTACCAGAAACTTGCAAAATGCTGAGCGCTCTGCTCCTGATTTCTCACACTGGGGTTTAAATGCACTCATTGCCTTCCTGTGTGCCCAAATAAGAATAAATAATTTGGACCACGGCATCTTACTTCGTTATTACGAAGCTCAGAAACGTACTTAGAATATTTATCATAGAGCTGCATTTGCACACTGATATGATCAGCGTATCTTATTGTGTCCTTCAGTCTCAAAGGCTGAAAATGATGATTTGCTGTGACATCAAAATGAAAAATATACAAATTTATTTTCACAATGCACATATGCATATGTTGGTGGCAAAATGATATTGACAACAAGAAATCTGCAGTGATAATTGTGGTTAGAAAGCTGAGTATTTCCTTACAGGTTGTCTCGTTTTTTTCTGATGATTGAAGCATGAAAAATTATCTATACTTTTTATTTTTACAAAAACTATTTCAGCTTTGGTCAGTTACACCGGTCAACTTCCTCCAGTAAGTTTATCTGGTGAACAGACAAGCGATATTAGCAGCTTAAAAGTAATCTGAACTTAAACTCTTGCATTTTGTCTCTATCGGATGAACTGGACATATTTGGGTTTTGAAATGCACCATTGTGGTAGTTGCAAAAAAGTTTACTTTTTATCACAATGAAGATTAGGACTTCTGAAGTGAGAACGTCAGGCTCGAACCCTTGTGAAGCATAAGCAGTATGAAATAATGAGTTTGTACAACATGTGTAAATGACTTTTTTTCCCCAGCTTGTAAACTAAACTATTTTAAGATACCATTTTACCAAAAAAAAAAAAAAAAGTTGCACTACTCTATCATTTTGCAAGCTCAGTATCTAAGCAAGGTATTTAATATAACTTTGATTCTTCTTAATAGCTTCTTCTGTCCAGTTACTGTGGGACAGATTTATCAACACCATAGATTTAGTAGACTTTCAACACCTTCTGGTAGCTAGCAACTTGATCCAACAGATGCAAGACTCGAGATCAAAACAAATTCCTTGCAGAACGTAGAAAGGGGTGCAGCCAAACTGATACCGACAATATAAAGTGAGTTACAACCCAAGTCCTTACGCTGCGTCAAACAGAGGAATCGACTTTCATAGCCAACAGAAGAGAATGAGAGTGCGGTAGTAAGGAGAACCAGAGAGAACAACGGGAGAAACATGATATTCATCTGCACTTTCAAAAGACACAAAGATGTTCAGTTTGTTCATCTTTAATATCTTTGTCTTTATTCCGATTTAGAAGATCGTGGTTAACATGAGATGTGAGTTCTCCCATTTCTTTCCATATGCTCCTAGACCAAAAATAGTTTCCTCTCTTCATATGTATTTTTCCAAATAAGGAGTGAAGGAACTGTAAATTAACTTCTCATTACTACAGAACAAATGCATACTTCCAATATGCTGATTTGGGGGGAGAGGAGGATTGAGGAGACAGCTCTTTGGAAAACTCTGTTGAAATCTGTCTTCTAGAAATTTCTCACTTAATTACAGATATATTTTTCTTAACAGCGTTGAAGTATTGGTCTTTGTACGTTTGAAAACAAATAATTAAAAAAATTCCAAAAAACCCAAACCAAAAAAACCCCCGCCAACACCAAAAAAACCAGCCCAACAATTCTGACCTCAGCAGAAGGTTAATAAATTAGTTAAAACAGATTTTCCAGTGAGTTTTATGAAACTTGTAAATTTTTGATTCTGATTAGAATGCGGGAAAACAATGAGATAGGGTGAATGGGACAACATAGCCGAAAGAGCAGAGGTGACCGGGTAGGAAACCAAGATGAGAATATCAGGGCAGACCTGAGCTACGGAGTCTGTTGTAAAGAGATCCACAACAGAAAGTGAAAGTTTTCTTGGCATGTGCTGTTACCCAGACCTGTGAAGCTCAAGAAATGGTCTTTGGGAATGGCGGATTCTCCCTCCTCTTTCTTTTTTTGATGATTTCTTCAGCACCACTTGTACTTTAATGTACAGGAAACACAACATCTGTTACAAGATGTACCAACATCTGCTGTCAAGCCATTGAAGGCAAATACACTGCGCTAGATGCGCCGAATGGTCCAGAGTGACGGCGTTTATGGGTCTGTGACACAAATATTTCCCATCAAAATTAGCAACAAACATGGACTTTTACATACACTGGGACATTAATCTCTACCGTTCTTCTCTGAAAAAAAGAGGGTACATGAATGGAATTTTTTCAAATGGCCATGCTGTAGCTTTATGGAAACCAAATCCCAGAGTATAGACTATTCAGGAAATTACGTATGTGCATATGCATGTATGTGCTTAGATTTAAAGACGCCAGGCATTATATTATGATAGTGCTTGCTTTAATGTCATTATGGTCTAGAAAATACTAATAGTGTGTTTGGGGTTTTTTTCTTTAATTGATTAAATTTTCTGTAAATTAAGTAAATATAAAAATAGTTAAACATATTTTTGTCCTCATAATTCAAATGTTTTGACCTTTGCAAACAGCCCATTTTTCTGACATTCTTCCTTGATATTCTGCTGGATTCAAAACCAGCATCTGCTTCCCCATCGTTTTATAAAAAATCTTCTGCAGAACAAATAAGTGATACATTCATTGCAAGCATGGAGGTCAAAAACGAGTTCCTGACCTTAAAAGTCGGTAAACAGAAATATCTATTATAGTCCTGTTATTTTTCTCATCTATCCTTACATCAACAAAAACCACCCACACCTTTAGCCCTTTTTGTTGATGCCACTACCTTTCTTGGTATCTTCATATTGTTTTTTTTTAAATCCTTGATTTTTTTAGCATGAACAAATCTTTACTTTTCAAGGTTTTCAACATGAAATTTTCAAATATATATTTTAATTTCCCACTTGTAAGATTTGCTGTCCTTGTTCCTGCATGTTCTTTTACATAACAGTCTCTGTTTTACCTGCTTTCTTCAAATGTATGGAAGTTGCTGTATGAGTCTATTTACGACTTTTCTCTGAATTTATGGTGTTCTCAGTCATTGGCTTTGTGAATTAACTGTTCTCCAGTTATAAATTGCTGATAAGTAGAGCTGAATTTGAAATTTGTATAGTGTGCTATCTCATTATTTGATTCTATGTCTTAGCAAATACAGACAATTTTTTGTGGGAGTTCTTTTAGGTGCCTCTTCAATCCTATAACAGTGCAAGTTTCATTTTTGAAAGTTTTCATCTTCCTGGGTGCACAATCAAACTTGAAGCTGTGAAACTGATTGTAAATAAGAAAATAATATTACTTCTTATTACTTTGGGTAAGTAGTTTGGTTCAGTCGGGCTGTATTTTGATTCTGTATTTTGATTTTTTTAGCAATTTGGGCTCTCTAATATTTCAGGTTTTAACTGAGGTTTCATCTTAGTAAGTTTGTATCTTTTATTTGTTATTGATCTCTTATCTCTTATAAATGATGGTTTAATTGATAGATTGATATGCATATCTAATTTGATAATAGATCAAAACTTCTAAACCCTGAAGATGGAAAAAATAGAAGGCTGCAGCTTATGATCCTGGAGACTGCCATTAAGGATGGAGCTTCCCAGACATGCTGGACAGCCTGCTTGAACACCTTATACATATCTAGCTGGAAATGCATAGAAGATAAGATAAAAAAAATAACTGTCAAGCACTTCAAGCATTGTATGCCATCAGGTAATGGATGCTACATATCAATCCTTACAATGATAACCTATGCAGTGAAGTTACTTATGAATATAGGTATCCTGCCTGGCAACTAGATCTTGTTTCTGTGCAAAGATATCCCATGAAAATGAAAAGCAAATAGCAAGATTCACGTCTTCAGCAAGGAGAAGTTGAGAAACTGAAGGCATAATTTAGATGCCCAGATGCTGATATAAAATGAAAATGTGTGCAGTTCTCTATGATGCTGTTGGATGGCTCCAGAAATGTTTAGAAACTGTCTCCTTTTTGTATGGATGAAATAGAACATATGGCTTATGCATCAATATTAACAATGCCTGAGCATCAGCAAGCTCAAATAGAGAGGAAACTTTGGGTTTATTTCAAGCATGTAACTCTCTCTATTTCTTTATTTATGGAGGGGCATGTGCTATTAACTGACATTAATCAGAAAACAATTACCACTATTGCCAAGGAAGGTCTAGAAAATGCTTTGCTGTACCCTAGGAGTATGGAGTTTATTTATTCAATGTTATAAATACAGTATGTAAAGATCACATACAAGTGAAATGAGGTGAAAGAATCCACATGGGTGACAGAGGAAAAATGTTCTCAAAACATATATATAATTCTACTTGAAATGAAAAAAAAAAAGAAAAGAAGCATGACTATTTTACTTGTTCTAGACTTTTTCTCATTTTCAAGCAGTAGCTCAACTAGAAACTAAATAAGTAATTGCACATCTGATCTGTTTTTATCGATGCTTGACACTGCGATTTAATGACCATGAATTTTCTTCCTCTTATTTGAAATACAAATTTAGATATGTGAGCACGAATCCATATTTACCTTAATTAATACAATGTGATCATTATTAAAGTACTTGGTAAAAGCTAATGGCAAAACAGATTCCAGTCCATAATTAGAATTTAAATTGTGGAATGGCACTTTCAAAGCATATATTGTCTTCCTTTGACATTTGTTCAATAGAAACTGAAAATAAGAGTGCTGGAGTCATCTCTACTTGTGGATAAATAAGTAGACAAATGCAATAAATTAACCCTTAAAGTTTCAGAGCATGTGGGACTGCACGCCCTCAGTACACCAGGGCTTAACATCTCCAGACTACAGCAAGGCTGGAATTCTGGAGAGCTCTTAGAAATTATTACTTTCATGCAGTGTTAGCATGGCTAGCGTCGAGTTGATTGTAAGTATCCATATCATGTATTATGTCAGAGTTAGCTTTTGTTACATTTTAGTTTGGTGCAAAAGACAATGTTTGGCCTCTTAGGGCCAAGCCTCACATAAAGGAATTCAGGTGTCCAACATGAAGATCCTATCTTTATCGGCTCAGAACAAAACATAAAGAAACCAGAGTTCTTGCAAGCACCATCAGAGATAAAGGTGAAGTACAAAATGCATCTTCATTTCATTACTAGACGTGCTGCTGTAGAGGAGTTCTGAAGTCTCAAAATGCTGAAGTCCAGAGCAAATCATTCAGTCACCTATCTTGTCTACAGCCATTTAAGACTCATAAACAGTCTCGAGAGATACATGTCAGAAGAATACTTACATGGATGATGTTGCATTTAACAGAAAACATCATTCAATGTGGTTGCTTATTCCTGCCTTTTTCTGATGCTAAGTTATTATATCACTAGTCAGTGGCGAGAGACTGGACAGAGTGAGAGACTGGTATTTAGTCTAATGTATTAGAATTTCTCCAGCTTTCTGGAGAGAAAAGAAAAAAAAAAAAGAAGAAAAAAGAACTATCACGTAACTGAACGGTGCTGGTATGAGATACCTCCACTTCTGTTGTCAAAATGATAGTTTAGCTCATTCACAGGAGTGTAGGTCCTTCTGGTCAACACCGAAGGAGACTAACTGAGTATATTCAATGCATTTTCACACATTTAATATGTAAATATGAAAAATTATATTTTGACATGTAAAGTTACTTTGCAGATGTGGATCTTGAATACTTTTGTTATGGTTTAATCGCTGCCAGCAGCTAAGCACCACACAGCCCCTCGTTCACTCCCCCTTGGTGGGATGGGGGAGAGAATCAGAAGAGTAAAAGTGAGAAAACTCGTGGGTTGATATAAAGACAGATTAATGGGTAAAGCAAAGGCTGCACACACAGGCAAAACAAAACACGGAGTTCATTCACCACTTTCCATGGTCAGGCAGGTGTTCAGCCATCTCCAGGAAAGCTAGGCTCTATCACAGTAATGGTTACTTGGGAAGACAAATGCCATCACTCTGTCTCCCCCTTCCTTCCTCTCTTCCCCCAGCTTTATATGCTGAGCATGACATCATATGGTATGGGATATCCCTCCCAACTCCTAGTGCACCCCCATCCTACTCACTGGTGGGGTGCTGTGAGAAGCAGAAAAGGCCATGACTCTGTGTAAGCACTGCTCAGGGGTAACTGAAACATCCCTGTGTTATTAAGTGTTTTCAGCACAAATCCAGACCACAACCCCATGCTAGCTACTATGAAAAAAATTAACTCTGTCCCAGCCCAAACCAGCACATCAATGAATTGTATACTGCACATTTTATATCTTACTGCACAAATTGTGAAGTACTGTAGTCTGTGGTTTTTACAGAATGGTTCCTTTTGTCACCATTAATACATTCTGAGTTTTCTGTAAAGTCCAGTAATTTTTGTTTTGATGTTTTTCCACCCTGTGCAGAATTCATCTTCAGTTTTCTTTAAAATCTGTTGGATTTATCTCTGCCTTACAATATTCATGTTAATCTGCTCTATACATGCCAGGTTTGTTGTTGTTTAATAATTACTATCTACCCATGCTAAAACAAAAACAAAACCCATAAACCCAGAACAAAGAAAAAAAATCCATTAAATGTTTCCTGCACCAAAACCTAACCAAATACTTAATGTAAAATCAAACTCGTTTCCTCATCAGTCACTAACTGAGAAGCAATTCCAGTGTTTAATTACTATCAGGTGGTCAGCCAATATAAGATAAGCCAAGATCTTTGTTGGCCACAGGTGAAGTCAGCTACAACACTGTTGCTGGGATTCACCTTATTAAGTACTTAAATGTAAACTGTGTATTGGGTTAGGGTGGCAGGGTTTTGGTAGTGTGGGACAGGCCACAGGGATGGCTCCTGTGAGAAGCTACTAAAAGCTTCCTTGGCTCCAAGTTGGACGTGCTTCAGGCCACAGCTGAGCCAATTATCATCTCTTTGTTTAATATATTTAAGGAGGTGGGAGGGAACAACTGCTGAAGAAGGGACATGGGACATATGAGTGTGATGGTAGAAAGATACTAAGGCAGACACCAGGGTGAGTGCAAAAAGGTGGGGAGAAGATGGGCTGGAGCAGAGACCCCTCCTGCAGACTGGGGAAGACCCCATGCCAGAGCAGGAGGCTGCACCCAAAAAGCCCCTGAGTCTGTGGGAAGCCCATGCTGGAGCAGTCTGCTCCTGAAGGACCCCATGCCTGTGGAAGGGACCTACACCAGAGCAGTTGGTGAAGAAAACTACAGGCCATTGGAAGGTCTGATGTTGGAAAAGTTCATGGAGGACTGTCTCCTGTGGGATGGACCCCATGCTGGAGCAGGGGCAGGGTGTGAGGAGTCCTCCCTCTGAGGAGGAAGAAGCAGCAGAGATGCTGTGTGGTGAACTGACTGAAACCCCCTGTTCTCTATCCCCCTGTGCTGCTGGAGGGGATTAGGTAGAGAAATTGAGAGTAAAATTGAGCCTGAGAAGCAGGGAGGGGTGGGAGGAAGGTAGTTTTAAGATCTGGTTTTATTTGCCATTATCCCACTCTGATGTTATTGGTAAAAAATTGAATTGACTTTTTTCCACCGTAAGTCGAGTCTGTTTTTCTTGTGACTGTAATTGGTGAGTGATCGCTCCCTCTCCTTGTCTCTACCCATGAGCCTTTTCTTATATTTTCTTCTCCCCATCCCACTGGGGAGGAGAAGTGAGCGAGTGGCTGTGTGGCTCTGAGTTGCTGTCTGGGCCTAAACCATAAGATCAGTCATCTAGGCTGCCTTTTTACAGAAGGACAGAAGAAAAGAACAGTTTCTTCTAGAGTGGACTTTTTACATACTATTTTACAGCCCATAAGCAATCCCAAAAAGTGCCTTCTCCTTTCCTTAAGTATAAAGGAAGTCTACCCTGACTAGCTGAAGTTTAGGTGTTGTAGATACATCTCATGTAGTTTTAGGCATTTACTACATACTGGCAAGATGTTCTGTTTTCCACTGAAAATAGCATGTGTTCATGTATCTGCATATCAACCACCAAGATGTAATCTAAAAAAGTAGCTTTCAGCCCTGCAAACCACAAGTACCTTTGATCACAATTTTTTTCCCAAGAGGTTAATGCTGTATGTAGGCATTTACAATAACTGCTATGCCATGGTTCTTCAAACTCCTCCCAGACACCTGTTGGACAACACTCTTTTATGCCTTAGCATGTAATATACTACATTTGATCTGAACTCTGACTAAAGTTCCAAGTTCTAGTGCCTACATTCCCATTTCACTTAATCTTTCCTCAGGTTTCCTCTCTCTCGAGTTTGAAATAACAGGATTACTACCCCTACATCAGTGTACTTACTGTCTGCATACAGAAGAATTTTGGAGACCTTCAAACTGAAGTGAGAAAACTACAGCTTTAAAAGTTTGATGAGGAATATTGAATTGTGTCGAAGTATAGCTCTGCAGTTTCAGTCTAGAACTACACAGACAGGATGTTTCTTTAGAAAGATAAAATAGGCAGAAATAATTATCTTCTGGTGCCTCATCATTATTAGTCTTATGATCAGTTGTGGAGAAGGTTGTGGAGCAGATAGCTCCACTTCAAGCAAGGAAATAGGTAGCTTTGTAACTTGAATGACTGAGAAGGTGTGATATGACATAACCTGGTAGAAACTGTTCATACTGACAATAATTGCAGGGGCTTGGCACCTTGTTCTCATAAAAGAAGATGTTTTCTTTGTAATTATCATGAAGAATATTACAAAGAATTTGGCATGTTACTAACCTGCAATCTTAACATCAGATGAAGGTAGTTGTGGTATCAACAATCTTGTCCTTTCGCCACCACTTCTACTTCCTTTGATTTCTTTCTTTCAGTTATGCTGTTCAGGCCAAAAAAAAAGAAAAAATGTCAACATTGTTTTGAAACCGAAGGCAACAATAGCACTTTAAGAGAAAAACCAACAATATTTATATAGGAAAACGATATTGATATAAATGTTTAAGAGTACATGACTACCTCTTTAGCAAGCAACACATTACAAGAAAAGTGTGATTAAATACACTCAGTACTACCTCAAGCCCCTTGAATAATGTAGCAGCCTCTTGTCAGCGTAGCAGTTGCTCTATCATTATTCTCACTCTAGGCAGTTTCTGGACAATGATGAAATACACTTTCTCAACTCCGTAAGAGATCCATGAGTTCTGAAATTATTTGATAAAGCAAGCTTCCTTTTTCTGTGATTGTAACTTGAAATCTCTTCCCGTTACTTTTTCCCAAGACTCATAGGAGATGTCTGGGATAATTAGCCTTTCCTCCAACGGTTCTTGAAGCAGAACATTGTTTTAAGGTTGCAGATGCAACTACAGTTATAAGCTAGTTCCCCGTATGGGCAGTGATGCATGGTCTTTCAAATGGATGACTCCTGTCTTCTAAGACAGCTGTTGAGGATAACTGGCATCCAGCACCCTTGGATGTTCCTGTTTCTCTGTGCTGACAAGCCTGGATGACTAGTATAGGCCAGCTACAATTTAGATTGCTACAGCTGAACCATGTTAATTCCATCCTCAGGAATTAGACTCACATTAATTATCCTTCCCAAACCCCGTTCCCTCCAGAAATATTTTGACTAGATGGAAGGCAAAGACAAATTTCCTGTGTCTTCATATTGTATTTTTGGAGCATGACAAGAAAACCTTTTTTGTTCCAAAGTATCTACCATTGGAATGACTGTGCCACTGGGGACTAGTTTGACAGTGTGAGCAACATCAAGCCAAGGGTTGGCCACTGGATAATCGCTCCAGTGATTGTGTAATGAGTCCGAAGCACAGCCACAGAAGAGGATAAGTGACTTGTCAGCGCTGCCAGCAATCAGACATGCCAATGAGATAGAAGGAGGCATGGAAGAAAGAAAGAAATGAAGAATGGAAGACAAAGAGATTGAGGAGTATCACAAAAAGACCATAAAAAGCTGCTTCCAGAAGAGCTCTAACATGATTATGAAATGAATGGGTAAGACGTGGATTTTTCATGGGACATGCTTAAGAGAGTATGCAGTTAGAAGAGGGAAACCTCGGTAATATAAACATCTGTGGTTTTGCTTCTGCATAATCATGGACTACAAAATATGCGAGCAATATTTTGAAAAGGGAGAAGTAGCAAATGAGCCACAAACCAACAAACCATTAGCAACACAGACTTCATTCTATCTTTATTCAAGGCTCTGAAATAAGAGCAGATGCAGTATAGTAATGCTTATAAGAGCCCCTAGCTACAAGATTTTATCCTGTATCTAATGCTTACGCATAACTGACAAGAGTTTAGTGCAACGGTATGCCCACTTTTCTAGATGAACTGAATCTAAATGGAAGTGAAGAGAAAGGAGATTTTATTTCCTTAGTAAGTAAAAAATATTAGAGTTGCATACAAAGACAGTGAACTCAATGTACCATACAACAGCCCAAATTTGCCACGCCACCTGATTATTCAACCTGATTATAGTCTCTGGGCAGCTTGCACATGTGACTTAAAATAGCATCTCTAATGCCCTTGTATGCCAGGAAGAAATTCAGTCGGTTGTTTGTATGTAAACGATACTTTTGTAGTCCATAATTCACAACATCCGAAATTTAGGAAGGTGATCCACCCTCCCTAAAGATCATAAGCATCATGATGTACTCACCATGACCCAATCAAACGAAAGACAGCAATAATGCTACAGCTCAGATGAGTCAATCAGAAATGCCATCTTGCTAGAGGGCACCTTTCAACCACAATCTGCATTGCTCAGGAAGCAGTTCAGTTAGACAGATAATGCAGTCCAAACAGAAAATTTCCCAGCTGTCCATTTTAAAGCCCAAATTTAAAATTGGTGTGCATCTTATTTTAAATTTGATTGTAACATGGTTTTCTGCTGAAAGGCATAAAAGTTTGTTTTAAAGAAATATTTCAGTGATATATATTCACTTCTTCCAGACATAAGGAGGAGCACAGTTTAACCATGAAACCGAAGGTAAGGTAATTTAAAATAAATTGGTTTAGTCAGAAGTTTTATGGGAAAGAATGGAAACAAAAAAATCCTTTTCATTGGGTTTATGTTAGGATATTGCTGCTTCCAGCTGGTTACAACATTTTTGGCCTTTGGTCTTATGAAACGGTATAAATGATACTAGCTGAAGTTGAAAGGTCTCAAAGAGAGACAGTAACCTCACAGCACGATAAGCTGGGAGAAAAGCACATTTCAGGGCTTGTGTGTGTTTTGTGATACGTGAAACAACTATACTTATGAAGCATTCATTTTGCTGTAACTATTGGAAAAAAATTACTGCTGTTGAGTCTGTTATCAGCCTGTTGGGCTCTCACTTGTAATAGTTTGTGAACACTCAACTAAGCGAGTACCTGTACAAAACTTCAGAATGAGCAGTCCTGTGACTCTAAGGGTGAAAGTAAATGAGGATAACTTTTGGAAAATTTTATTATATAATGTCCGATACCTTTCTTTACATTTAACAGGCTTTATTATCCCAATCATTTTTCTTCTTCAAATCTTTCCTAATAAACCCAGTTTTACACCCAGTAAAAATATGGGTGTAAGGAAGCAAGCGTGATAAGTGATAATAAATTATTATCAGGCCAATTGTGCATTCATTCTCACAAAAACTGGAGACATCCTGGAAGAACACTTATTTCTTTACAAATATCTGAAACTGGCTATCGATAAAGAGATAATGTTTAAAAGAAAGTCATAATTCTCCACACAAAGCCATAGGTTCTTGACTACTGGCAACAGTTACCTCTATAACACCACCAACCAAACACTAAACTTTGGTAAGGGCTCTCAATTCACTGCCAGCTACAGGTTTGTCAGTAAGAGAATTTAATTTACCTGACCTAGACACCTTATTTCCACCTACAGCTTAGATAAGGGTTACCTCACCAGTGCTGGTCATCTAACTTTAGTTATGTACCCCAAACTAGTCAGATAGAGAATGTCTGTAGTTCTGAATGAAACAGGACTAGGGATAAGCCCCCAGCCCTGAAAATGAGTAGCACTGAATAGCCTAATAGACTAATAGCACTGTTGGCTCTCCAGGAAACTTAGGTACTCGTTTTAGAAGGACCACTTCCACAAACACATGAAACTTAGGTGTAGGATACCTAATAAGGATGGATGGAGTTCTGCTTCAGTATTTGTTCACTTGCTCACTGAACAACTTTAATACCATTAATTGCTCCACATCTTATACAGTTGATTTGGCTGGAAGAAAACGAGTTGTAACAATCCAAGGCCCTTCCAGGAAGATGGTAAAGGATTAAGTACTGTGAGTAAGTAGTTATCCAGTGTTTCACCTCATTCCCTGACAAACTTTCATTTCACAGTAGGGTATCTATAGTCAGTGGAGCTAATGGGCATCTCCAGAGGATGAGATGAATTATCCTCAGAAAGAACTCTGCTGTTGATGATAGCTGAAATGTAAGCAATAAGCTTAGACTAGACAATCAGCGTTTAAACAGTTTAAATTAGGTATGATTAATCCCATCCTGTAAACTACTGAACTGCTCTCAGGGCACCTGAGTTCCTTCTGCAGTCAATGAGGAAGGCTAGGGATTTTTGAAGATACCATGAGGAAATCCAATTAGCTTAACTTTGCTTGTTAAACTGAAGCAGGCAGAATCACCCTCTTGAGGCCTTTATGTGAAAAAACTCTTACTATTGTCTATCCAGGAAACTTAAGCACTTATTTCAGAAAGATTGCTTAAGCAAAATCAGGGCATTTAGATGTAAGGTGTCTAATAAAGGTGAACAGCTTCTCTTTCAGATTTCATTAGTTCTGATGCTCCACGAAGAACCTTAACATTATTAGAGCTATTAAAGTTGAATATTTAGTTTTAAAATTACTGTTTATACTTTCATTTTTTTACCATCTTTTACCACAATGGCGGAAGATTAAAAAAAATTACAGAAGGCATGCAAAAGGAGACAAAACATTCTAAAACATCCAATTTTTCACCCATATTATTAACATAATTTGTACTAACACTAAAGATTGTTTAAATTGCGTAACCTAGGAACATTTCCCAGCTAGTGGATCCAGATGTATAATCCAGCTGCTTCCTAATTGGATGACAGCAATTATAGTCCTTTGGATGAGTAGAGAAGAAGCTGTAGCATATTCACAAAGGCCCCTTGCTTGGCACGCCTTCTTCATGTTTTAGGCTGTGAAGATCTAAACAAAAGTTTAAGAAGGTCAGTTTGGGGTGTGTGTGTATACACACACACCTCACACACACACATATATATAAATATAAATACTTCTTTAGGTACATCCGCAAAACATTATATGAGTTTTGAAAACATCTTGTTAACTAGAAGGTCATTTAAGCTAGAGGCAATGTGTAAATAATACGGTAGGTATCAAACAACCTCCCTGAAAGTAGGATGAGGTCTAC
>NW_010243202.1:0-7382 GCF_000690775.1 Eurypyga helias | reverse complement strand
AAAAAAAAAAAAAAAAGAAAGATGATACATTTATACCAATGGGAAATAAAATTGCTCAAGGCTGCAGCACTGTGGAGGCTTGGGAGAAATGGTAGTGTTTTCCCATCCCTGGGGAAGCCTGGAACTGATTCCAAGAGGCAGTACTCTGGGATGAGCTGTAGCTGAATTGTTTCCTCCATTTTTCTGGCTAATATACACATTAGGAAATCCTTATGGGCAACCATGGGCAGACTTTAAGGAGTTATTTTAAGGCATATTCTAAATTTGCTTTTTACTTTTTTTTTAAATGGCTTTTGTAACTTTGTTTCTAATTTTTTCACTGAGAAGTTTATCCTTGTTTTCTAGGACAAACTTGTTTCCTTCTTTCTGCTTCTCTGCAACCTTGAGTGGAACGTCAGAGAGCAAACAGGTCACATGAACTCCCATTAAAGTGATGCTATTTTATTTGGTTATCCTCTGTCTACCAATCATCTAGGGCAAACTGTGAAGCTACATCTATATGAATAAATAAAAAGGACAAGGGCTGGTCTGCTGGCCCTGATGGCAGTGGCAAACACACCCATGGAGTTCAAATCATAGAATCATAGAATCATAGAATCA
This sequence comes from Eurypyga helias, assembly GCF_000690775.1. Classification (NCBI taxonomy): domain Eukaryota; kingdom Metazoa; phylum Chordata; class Aves; order Eurypygiformes; family Eurypygidae; genus Eurypyga; species Eurypyga helias. The sequence goes on along the minus strand of NW_010243202.1, from coordinate 6,782 downwards.
TAGAATGGTTTGGGTTGGAAGGGACCTTAAAGATCATCTAGTTCCAACCCCCCTGCCATGGGCAGGGACACCTTCCACTAGTCCAGGTTGCTCAAAGCCACATCCAGCCTGGCCTTGAAGACATCCAGGGATGGGGCATCCACAACATCTCTGGGCAACCTGTTCCAGTGCCTCACCACCCTCTCTGTGAAGAATTTCTTCCTGACATCTAATCTAAACCTCCCTGATTTCAATTTATACCCATTACCCCTTGTCTGTTTCTCATTCCCTCAGGATGACCTCTTGCTGACTGACTAGCAAAGAACAGTCTGTGTCCAGTGGTATTTCCTAGGCAGCACCTAAACATTGTGTGACAGAGCCTTAGTTAGCAAGGACCGAAAGCACAGAAGCTTATGGGCTAGCAAATCCCATTGCACAGGAGATCGCATGCTAGTAGCCCTTGAGCAGCTGCTGTTAGCCCTCACCCTGTTTTATTAGCACTATAGACACAGCAGCAGGGGCCAGGCATGATTCAGGGGGTGGCATTTTCAACAATTCTGGTTCCTTAATTATTTGTATCCGTTGCATAATAGAACTTCTCCAGACTAGGAGCTGAGCATTAGAGCTAAAAGAAAAATATCAATACTGTCCACTTTCCTCCTGAATATTTCAGGGTTCCTTCCAAGCCTGTTTTTTCTTCCATCTTCTTCCTCCAAAGGCATGCTAGAAAAAAAATAGAGGAAAACAACCTTTAATATAGAGTCACTATTTCCAATATAAAACCAAAACCAATCTCCAAAAAAACCCAGCAGTGGAGTTATGTAGAAAGTCCCACTGAAAACATATTAAAAAGACCAGCTTTATTAATTAGTGTTATTGAGAAAAAATCCCCACATATTAAATTACATTACATACAGATAGCCACATTCTTAAGATGTTCAGAATAATCAATTACTTTGGTTAATGATGTACAGCATATTGTCATAGCTGTTGAACAGCACAAAATACCTAAAATATTTTAAAGTATTCATAAAGTGGCTTCATTCATCACATTATGTACTTCAGGAAAAAAGTAGTGAAATACACAAGAAAACATACATGTTTGGAAGTGGATCTATGTTTTCAATATTTTATTTTCAGTAGTGCAATTTTTGGCTGGAAACCAAGAATCAGGAGTTGTAGTTCATCCTGGGTTTCTAAAGAATCTGGTTCAGATAAGCTGTCACTGTCAATGCTGTTTGGAGGCTGAGATTCTAACCCACAAAGCAGGATTTCATCTTACTCAATGTTTACATAAGGATTCAGCAGTTTTTTCAATCTATAACACGTGGGATCTCCCTTTTACTAATTGAAAAGAAATAGCTAACAAATAATTCGACCAGAATTCAGTTTTGGTTGGCAAAGTTTTGTCTGTAATGTCATATACACAATACTTTCTCTAATGAGTTCAAGCATCCTTAACATAGGATGCCAGGCTGTCAGTTCCTCAGCCAGAACTATTTACTAGTTCCACTGTGTACATTTCAAGCAGTCTGACGTGGAGTAAAACTGATCTATGTAGTTTTTGGTTTCTGGACAACGAATTGTTTAAGAAAGAGAGAAATTTTAGAGTAAGTGAAGTTACTGGGTGCAAAGCAAGCCAAAATGAAATGACTTTTCCAAACAGACATAGCGACAGTCACTGCACATACTTTGTCAGTTCTACAATTTTACTTTCTAAAAATGAGAAAGCTAGTAAGTTAAATAACAGTTTTTTGAAAGTTTCTTTTGGCGATATTTGGATAAAGATGTCACTTGAAGATGACAGTGCTACCGAAAATTTGAGAGCTGCAAGGGTGGGAAATTAAAAGTTCAGCCCTGAAAAGATATTTTTATTTATCTATGAAAATATTAATAATGTATTAATCATTGTTTCAAACCGACATCTGATGGATCACTCCACGCCTGCTATGACTGTCTGTATCGTAGAGTTCAGTCTATAATCACCCAATATTACATTTTTTTCCACCAGGGGAAACATTAACAGAATGGATGTACTGTAAAACCTGAACTGAAACAGCTTCTCATGGTGATTAGTGGGTAGCTGAACATAATTAGTGAGTCTCCTAAAAGTTTGAGGGAACAGAAAACATAATTTGTAAAATGAATGCTTATCTGAACCTTTTCTGGCTGGAAGCCTGGGGTTGAGATTTTCTTGAAATAATTCTGGTGTAAAATGGATAAAAGAGAAAATCAGAGCAAGACAATGCAGTCAGAACCTCAGACACGGAAACAGCAGTGAGGAGACAGTAGGAAGAGGAATAATGTGAGAACAGAATAGACTATTCCAGTTGCAAGGGCTCTACAGCAATCATCTGGTCCAACTGCCTTTGAGAGGTTCCCTAGTCATCAGGCCGAAGGATGTTTAATTTGTAGAGTTAGGTTTACTTTTCTGAAGATTTCTCTCTTCCCTCCATACTGCTGTAGAAACGTAAAAACAGGTCTATATGACCTGTTTAAAATCAGTTGTGTTAGAAAGTCGAGTGACAACAACTTTTGCTTGTTTCTTAAGTTAATGAGCTTTACTAGGGGCTTGGGGTTTTTTTAGGTTCTGGTGAAGTAGATGCCTTAATACAACTTCGCATTTACACAAAACGAAACCTTCTGTTACTTTTTCATTTTCAGGCTTCTTTTTCTACAGGGAATTGTATTTCACTGACATACAAGTAGATGCTGAGTGTTCACAAAAGCTCTCGTAAATACGCATAACCCTTCTTTACCTAGAGAGTCTGCAGTAGCTTTGCTCATATTTTCTAGCTTTGCCTACAAGATAAATTACGAGGTAAAGTTCTGTAAACTGATATGTCTGTCAGTTATACTGATCAGATATACCTTAAAATTACACACTCTGAGTGTTGTACCATTTTTATATGTGTTTTTGAGGTAGTGATGACATCTTCCAAGCCTCAGGTAAATGCAGATTTGGAACATGCCTTCATTACACCTTGTCCTTCCCAAACTCAATATTTAGTACAACCCACACTCACATGATAGTTCATAGAGCACAGTTTCAGTTACATACACAGATCTTGTTCAGCCATGTCTGTATGAATTTTGATTTTCACGAATTCATTTGTTCTCTTGAAGTGATGAAGATTTCCATTTGAGACATACAGACACCCATAGAATTGAATTTACAGTATCTGTAAATATTTCAGAGCAACTGTTGAAAATCACAGAGGAAAAAACCCACAAAAGCAAACAAATAAACAAAACCACACAAAAAACAATCAACCATAAAAGAAACAAACAACAAAAAAAAACTCCCAACCAAACAAAAAAAAAACCCCAAGCTAAATAATAATTAAAAAAAGGCTAATACTCAGTAATTCAAGGTACTGTAGGTAAAATTAATGCTGGTATATTTTCACAGTGGTTTAGGTTCTGATAGACTTAAATGATGGTCAAACTGTTGCATGTCAAAATACATAATCCAATAAATCTAGGTTTCTAGGAATGCAGGCAGAATCTACTCTACTGATTATATGTAAATACAAGGCAGAGCTCTAAAGGATATCTGGGTGATAAAGGGTAGGATGTGTTCTAGTAATTTCATTCACAATCAATGAAAAGATACAGGTGATTCTATGGTGTAATTTATCACACATTAATAAAGAAACATCTGGCCAGAAAGCTGGCCAGATGAACTGTACCCCAAAAGCTCTTCTCTCCTCTGGTTACAAGGCTAGCCTATGGTGACTAGCTCAGATGCAGATGTTAACATGACTGATGCCTAAAATATGCTGAGAGGAATTTTACCCTAAAAATCCAGTATGGAATGAAGCTTCATTGGTTGTGCATACCTCCAAGTTTTAAGTGTAAAGTTTTGAAATCTTTATGAAGGTTTCAAATGAAACCTGAATATATTAATTTAGAGATTCATTTAATATGCAAAGTAACCTATTCTTGGAAATAATAGTTTGTCTTCCAGTTTTAATTTTAAAAAGCAATGTGAGCTGGTACTATTTCCAGCTGTTTTGAAAGTAATGACTATAATGCATGGAGTGTAGTCATGCTCTCTACGTGGCTGGGATAAAGTGGGGACATTATCTTTGTTTTATTTACACAATTAACAATGCAGTGTTAAATTGAGCTGAAATAATTTCTCCAAATATGTCTTTTTCTAAAATTCCTTTCTTAATTACGACTTTGTTCACATAATGAATGACTGTTTGGTTAATTTTCATAAGCACCACTTTGCTGTCTTAATACATAATACGGTCTGTAAAATTATTTCCCCAATTTAAAAATTATTTATATTCTTTTTATATGCTGAAGAGATCCAACATTACTCTTCTCATTAAACCTTATTTCTTCCATCCTTATATATGTATTGTCTTTTAGTAAACCTGTAAGGCAGTATTTGTTTCATTAACTTCTTAAAGTTTAAACATAAGGCCTTTGGCACATTCTGAAATATGAAGAATAACCCTTTGATGGTCAGAAAGCTGTTCAATGTTTAATGTATGACTGGATGTTGCAATTATTAAGTAACCAGTGAAACATTTCTAAAACAAAATAACTCTGTAGGTTTGCCTCAAAAACATACTCACATAGAAAAAAAGTAGTATCCAACATTGTTAACAGCAAAAATTGCCATTTGGTGTAACTGGGAAAGTGAGCTCTGTCCAAATGTCATTAAAAGCATCCATCTAAGGCTACTTACAGGTCAGCTGTGTTTAATTCCAGATGTGCTCAACACTATTGTCTACTGTAGAAGAACTTCTCAGATCAAATGTTTGTTATATGAATCACGAACTCTCATACTTTTGGATCTTACAAAAAAGCATTTACTTGCTGGCTAAAATACAGGAAACCTGGGATGTTCTTTTCATGTATCGACCATTACTTATCAGTAGGTAACGATTTGATAAAATCACCCTACTTTCTTAACTGTCACTGCTAAACACCATTTGCAAAAATATAAGATTTCACCTGCTTACCCTTTTCTTCCTTGTTAAATACTGCAGTTGTATAGGTAGGTGCCGACAGTAATGCCTCAAATTTCTACTTTCAACTAACGCTACGGTTTCTGAGGAAACTGAGACTCAGTTGTGTTTCAGGAGATGAAAAGTATGAAAGTATGAAAAAAACACACCTTTCAGGACTCAAACAGAATTTTCTAGATTAACATTTTGTTGTTCAAAACTCATGTCTGCTTCTGGAGGAGGCCACTTGAATATAGTCAAATGTATTACCACAAATTGAATTAATTTTGTGGTTTACATAGTGTCTTGATAAATGAGTCTCTGTAGTCAGGAGTTAACAGTTACAGTTCTCATCAGTAGTGCTGGTCGTTGATGATACTGAGGGAAAATTTCTGTGTTGCCTGGATTCACATTTACCATTTGATTACTCCCAGTATATATTCAGAGATCTACATCTTGCAACCAGGAGGCATAACATAACACCTACTTCACAGAATTGTTATCTTTTAACAGCACGTGCTGTCTAAGGCAAACTTGTGGTCTTTTTCATACTAAGATTCAAAGTGCTTAAAAAATCCTACCCATACCTTTTGAGCCAAGAGATTCAAAATAGGTCAACTAATTTATTTCATAAGTAGTTGCCGGACACGGATGCTTATAAGCCAGTAACTCCTGTGTTAGGGTTTATCCCAAAGGAATTTTCTTCCATCCTAGAAAAAAATGGATGCTTAATCTCATTTGCTCAGTTATAAATACATTTACAAATGCAGGGACATACAGCAGTGATACGCAACAGTGATAAATCATGTGTTGCACTGTATACTTTGTACAACAAAAATACAAACCCTTATTGGTAAATTCCAAAACATTTTTATGCTTTTATATGCATTCTTAGTTTGTGTAGAAAGCCAGAACTGTCACACTTGACAAGCATACAAGTCACGGAATCACTAAAAATTGGTTGGAAGAGGTTTCTGGAGATCATCATGTCCAACCTCCTACTTGAAACAGGACTGTTACCCCACTCCCAGGTCTGAAAACCTCCAAGGACAGATTCCTTGACGTCACCCAGCAACCTCTTCTAGTCTTGAACAATCCTCCGGCCTGTGTTTTTCTCCTAATGCCCAAACTTAACCCCCCAAGATGAAATGTGTAGTATTTGTCCCCACTTTACATCATCTGGCACTGCTGTCAGCTTGTAACAACTCTTCAAGTAGTTAGAAGCAATTACTAGGTCCCTCCTTACCCTGCCCTTCCCCAGATCACAAAAGCCCAAGTAACTCTTGTTTTGGGCCCCAACCACCTTGGTAACAGTACCAAGATCACTCGCTCAGCTTCTTGTTATCCTTCTGTAACTGGGGTGCCCCGACACTGACTGTCATATGCCAGGTCCTGCCGACCAGAGTCAAGCGGAGGGGAACTGTAGCTTCCCTCAATCTTCCGGCCATCCTCAGAGTGGAGCCTAGTACGTGGCTGGCCCCCGGAAACACGCTCTGGGCTCATGTTGGCCATGGCATCTGCCCCTAATGCCCGGTGCTTTCCTGGAGGCCAGGCCCAAGCCATGTTTCTGCCAGCCCTACCCCTCAGCATTCAGCCCTACCACAGGGCTTTCTGGCCCTGTGACCTGACACGGAACAACTAATTCCTCCAGCAGCGTTACCAGATGGGAAATATTTAATCGATTTCTGTTTGAAAGGTAAGAGTTCTTTGTTCTGGAAACAGAAAGTAGCGCGATGTCACATCAGCGAGCAGCGCTGTTAGCGCCCGCGCTCTTCCTGGCCAGGCTGACGTTGGGCCGCGCCTGGCTCCCCACGGCTGCGACCTGCCGAGGAGGAG
>NW_010243201.1:394-57936 GCF_000690775.1 Eurypyga helias | reverse complement strand
ATTCTATGATTCTATGTCTTATCATAAAGATATGACTAATAATGACGTATGCATGGTGTGGTGTGAAAAAGACACGGTGTTTGGAAATGAAAGGGCTTTGGTTGTAGGCTAGAGTTGTAGATTTAGATGAAGACTTTAGAAAAATTGCTATGGGTATTTTAATACGTGCTCGTTCAGAAAATGGAAGTCTGTAGAATAAAGCTGAGGAAAATATTTAGCATGTAATCAACTGCCAGTATACTAGAAATCCTTTGGTCTTGTTCCAGAAAAATCTGGCACTTAGGCTTTTGCATTCAGGAGGCTGGCATATGGGTCGTGCTCAGGTAACTGCTACTGTGCACTACTTCATGTTGCTGGCACGCTGATTACTGTTGGCCTCACTAGGTGCTTCCTCCTGTCCCAACCAAATTTCCTTGGCAGATGGGCTGTGTACACCAGATGACTTCTTCGGAGAATGTTGTGGGATGTAATCTGGTGATAGGAGCCTCTCAAAACTGTTCTCTTGTGTGGTTGTGTGATACTAAATACTGATGGTGGGGCAGCCAAGGCTAATAGTGCAGTGGTGTCATTTATCTGGCATTCACTGACAGTGTTCCTAATGATTTTATTTTGCCTGACCTGATTTTAAATGTGATTATTTCGGATCCTGTTTTAGGAGTTTCTAGTATAAATTCTCCTATATAATAAGCATAAATTCTTCTTTAATACTAAGAACAGTAAGAATAATTGGTATAGTAAATAGCATTGAATGCATAACTTTCCATATTAAAAGATGAATTCAGTATTCATATATTTTTTATTAGATATCCAACCTGAGACCTTTATTTAAGTCTGTATATACTTATATAAGACTGTATATAAGTCTGTATATATTCAGAAGGTACGTTATTCATTTGCATTGAAATGCATTGTTAGGACAAATTGAAATTTAATGATTCTTCTTGCATTATTAGGAGATACATACATGTATTAAAAGACTTAATGTTTCAAAATCTTATTCAATCATTTTCAAAAGGTACAGCCTTTTTAAGGACAAAATTTAAAGGTACTGGTGATATCTTGTTTTGTAGCTACCAAGTGAATTTTAGGGTGTACAAACACTTTCTCAGGATTTGAGTTTGCATTCTGAAATTTTTTTCCTCCTCAAACTTTATCAGATGTTTTCTGCATGTAATTCAGTAATTAGCTTTTACGAATAGCTCATCTAAAGTGCTTTTCTATCTTAAATAGACATGAATAACAACATAATGTTTCTATAAAGTTGAGCTCTCCTACATCAGTTCTATTTAGACTTTACAAATATTTTTCCAAGCTGAGGTGTATTGCAGAGGAAGAAGCAATCCAAGCTCCACATGTAAGTATGTAGCAACAGTTTTGCAGGGCATGCTGCAATTTTATCTTGAAGTGCTTCTGAACCAAATATCTGAGTGTAATTTTTTTTTCCTCTGCTCTCTTGCTCAAGTTCTAAGTTGACTCTTCTACTCCCTTATTTACTATATTCTCTGAATGTGCTTTTGAGTAAAATCAGAACCTCAATTTGACTTTCCAAGATTAAACAGCAGCTAATAATTCCTAAATAGGGTTATATGGAAGACACACCTATCTTCCAGGTCGTCAAACTTATGTATTAATAGCCTGATCCTGTACAGCTCACAACTGAGGTTCCTCCTGCACTTTCTGAAGCCTCGGTAGGCTTCATGCTACACAGCTTCGGTTGTCCACGTTTCGTGAGAATGAAATCAGATAAATAATTTAGCACTTTTCTGCAGTTTAAAAATTTCATCAACATTAATGTGACTCTGTCAGGAAAGAATTCAAGCATTCGGTAAAGTTTTTGTGAAATTATACATTTGCTTATTAATTGGTTACTTGCACTTTTAAAATAGCTCTCCATAACAAATTCCTTTTGTTGTGTAAAACAGCTGCTCAGGATTTATGCCACATCAACTTTTCAGGCTCCAGGGAAAGGGTAGATGAGCAAAGCTCAACCTCAAATGTCAGCAAGCTCTTTGTTTTTACAACAGAAATCTTCTGCAAGTGATCGCAAAAAGCTCGGTCAGGTTAGGTGGAGAAAACAAATCAATTACTTGAATACTAGAGGGCTTTACCAGTGGCTTCTTTTTTTAAAAATATAACTCTTAGTTAACGTTAACGTGTCATTATGATGAACAGGAACTACTTGCAATTGATTGTAATAGCAAGAATTGATCACTGTCTGCATTATATGCTGAGCACCTTTTTCTGACGGTCTGACTTATTGAGAGTCAATTTAATGTGTTGCTCTGGGCTGCCATATGCAAGAGACATGTAAGAAATCCATCTGACAGCAAAATTACGCACCAAATGTATCGGTATTCAGGTTTTATATTACAGACTGTTAAAGAATTCTTCAGGATTTCCTCATTATCTACTGGAATTTTTTTTGAAGGTTAATTAAGGCATGAGGCAATGGAGGAGGGAAAAATCAGTGCCTGTCTTTGAGAATGGAGAGAAAGGAGGTACAGTAACATAGACAAGGTAACTTGAGTTCAGTTCCCATAAAAAGAGATGTTATCACAAATGACCAAAGTATGTGTAAAAACTGGAAAAATGAGATGATTAACAGTCAGAACAAATATGTTATGGGGAAATGGTAGCAAACTAGTTTATTTTCTGTCTGCCAAAGCATTAGCAGGCATTGTGGCTAGAGGAGAAGCAGTTTGACATATTTCTTGATTTTTGAGGTTCTGGTTGCATTCTTATAAGCAAGCTGATAAAATTTAGTCTTGATGGATCTACTGTAAGGTGGATACTGCTCTGTTTGGTAGAAATAGTTGGAGTTAGGTACCAATGCTTTTCTCAAAATAGCAAGTATAAATATTGAGTAGGGTTTGGCAGGAATCAGTCTTGGGTGAGATGCTACTTAATATTTTCTTTAATGATCTGAATGATGGCATAGAAGACACTGAATTTGCATTTGAGATGAGACTGGACACCACTGTGGTTTTATTGTAGGATAGGATATATGTTGAAAACTACCTTTGCAAGCTGGAGGCACTCAGGAGGGGGGAAAAAAGTATAATAGAAGTATCAGAGATGACAGCAAGCTACCACACCTAGAATTTAGAATAGATCTGCCAAAATACCATGATGGCAAAAACTGGGCAAGTAACAGCTTTGTATAAAGAGATCTTGGTATTGTCGTGTGCTAAAACTCAGTGTGAGTTGAGAGTGCTACAAAGCTGTAAGAAAGGCAAGTCTTACTGGGTGCATCCTGAGGATGACAGCCTGCATGATGTGTGAAGTCATGTCTGATCTATTTAGGATCGCTGTGGCCCCAATTTCAGTATAATCAGTTTTGCTTGTCATACGCAAGGGAAGATGTGGACCAGCTGAAGATACCAAGGTGAAGAATAAGACTGATTAAGGGTGTAGGAAACATGACTTGCAGGGCAAGAGAGGTGGAATTGGGCTTTCTTCACTTAGAAAGGTAAGCTTTTATATAGGTCCTTGGATATGTAAAAGGCTGTTGCAAAAGCAAAACTGATTTGTCTCTTTTGAACAAGATGTATAAATGCAGCAAAATTAAATTAGATACCTGCTAAATTAAGATAGTGGAGAAAAAAAAAATATACTTCCTGAGGAGGTGGAATAGCCATCATTCTTGTAATTTCAGGGATTTCTTAGGTAGACTATTTTGGGGCAGAAAGTGGTCTAGATGATGCCTTAAGTCCTTTCAAGTCCAAAGATTCCATGAAAACAGTTTTATTTACTTTTTTATTGGTTAACATTTGGTTTCAATCTTGAGTGTGCTTTTGTTGGAAAAGCTGTTTCATCTGGAAATAAGATTCTTGCATATCTTGGGGCAAGAAACACCTGTAGTGATGATGGCTTATAAGCAACTTAGCTGACCAGGTCTGAGAAAGTACATGTAAATTGGTGTGGTGTACACAGATACCTGGATAAGATCTCGGATGCCTACTAAAATGAAATAAAGATGAACTGTCATGTTCTTCCCAACTTCTAGAAAGCAAAATACTTCTGTAAAAAGATCTAATTACTGCAAATAAATTGTGAATGAAGAAGAAATCATGTTACTTATAGAAATATGGAGAGGAAGTAGAGCTTCTTGATGTGTTACCATTCATAACCCTATAATCTTGATGTATCTCAGACTGCTGCTGGGTGCCAAGATAACATCTTCAGCCAAAAGCTGTTTATAAATCAGGGTAAATTAAAGATAATTATGTAATCTGTCATTTGCATACTGTATCAAATAATGTATAGGAAGATAATTAATCCCATGCATTATTTTGTAATTTTGACTTATGTAAAAATTCTCCATGGAATTTGTAGTGGGTAAGAAAGCAAATTAATTTAGCATAGTTGTTTCATCCCAGTACCAACAGGAAAGGTGACATTAACTTTACCATTTGCTATGAAATCTGTATACTTAATTTGTGTATGTAATCTGCATACTTAGAGTGTTTTGAAAGGCTGAATTTTTGTGAAATAAACAAAAACTTTCTACAGTTAATTTTGATGAAATAGATCAATGCCAACTCAGAAGATAGATTGTACACTAAGATACAGGATGTGGTGATGTTGTAATAAGGTATTATTCATTTGTCTCAGGAAAATCTGAGAACAAGTCTTACTCAATGTAATAAATTAAAAAAAAAAAATACCCCAAACAACCAAAAACACCCAATCCAAAAAACACAACCCTGTCTTTTACTTCATAGGTCAAGAGTTCCATTTTTTCCTGCAAAGCAGATTGATGTAAGTAGATTTCATTTTTAAGTGGCTGAGTAATGCTCTGTAAGGATGAATGCTGAAGAATTTCCCCTTGGAATCATTCTGTTCCTGTGTCTTTGGTATTCCTTATGAAGAGAGATCGTTCTGTCGAGAAGTTGCTTTCACAATACTGATGTGTTCATAAATTTTTTTATTTGGTGTGGGGGAGCGAGGGCGCATTGAGGATGATATGACAACATAGCATGGCTTTTGGAAATTTTATCTTTAATGCCTGGACATCTGTCCCATCACAGTATTGCAGTTGCATATTACTTGTTCTTTCAAATGAACAATGCTCATAGGGCGCTGCTTTTTCTTCTGGTGTTCAGTGTGTCTTTCCCTTTCTGCAGACATTTATTCTCTGTGTTCCTCCAGATGATAATTGATGTGGTACCAAAAAAAGAAGCCTGAGACAGGGCAGCTGAAACACTTTGTGAAAATGTCTTTCTTCCTTTCTGACTCTGAAGGAAGCAATTGAACTGAATTGTGCAGGCTACACATCTGAAAGTTAAGATGTCTAGAATTAGTTAAAACGAATCCCATTCATGAGTGCCTTAGGCTGGCAACTTAGAAAATGAGGAACTTGTGCACTGAGAAGGTAATTATTTTCAGTCTTTAATGTAAATTAATGATTAAGTATTAATGAAATGGGGAGATAATTAGCCTCCTTACTAATGATGCTGACTTATAAACAGGCCCAAGAGCCACAGCAGTAGTACTAACATGAGGGTAAGACAATTTGACAGCATATTCCTACCCAGAAGTAGGGCACTTGATCTGTGATGGCACTGATGCTAGAAAAGAAATAGTGCCAGCAATGCAGAACAATTAATTTTCTTTGCTTAACCTTGTCTGTGACATTCATGTAACTTAAAACAGTTTAAAAACAATTCTTCCAGTATGAGGACTCAACCAGGTCTTGGGGTAAGTAGTTGGTGATACTGGCTGAAGTTTTTTTGTCTAGGTTGTTTTATCTGTTGCCTAAAATCTGAATGCTTTACGCTGAAGGAGGAAGTCACTCATAGATTTTGTAGTCAGCCTGCAAAGGCCTCCGCTCTTTAACTTCATTTATGAAGGATGCTGCCTATATAAAAACGTGGCAGTCTTTGGCTGTGCTACAAAGCAAATTCACAAGACTGCTGAAAGAGCTTAGGCTATTTGTGCATCTCTTCAGAAGGAAAATGTGAGTAGGGCTTAGATGAAAGCTGCTGCTTGTTTCACTAGACCAGTTAGGAGAGAACTTGGCTGATAACATATGATCACAATTTTCAGAAAAAAAAGGGTTACGTAAGCTTATTTAAAAATACAATAGAAGTGTGCATTGGGTTAAAGGCTTTTAGTGTTAGGGAGCTCAGTCCAAAGGAAATTAGCTGTATTTTTGACGGGGACCACTGTTATGTTTTCTGTAGGTTGTCAGCCCTGAAGCTCATTCAGATGACATGGTGTGCAATGGAATAGACGAAATAAATTGCAAAACTGACATCAAAGGAAAAATTAGAGCATAGGAAACGTGCCAATTTTTTTTTTTTTCCGCTATCAGTTAGTATACTGGTAGTTGTGTTTAAGGAAACTACCTGAAGGAACAGAAAGATGACATTTCAGAGTAAAATTCTGCTAAATGTACAGGGAGATGTAGAAAGCAGGCAGAGCTGTACGAATTTGGTGTCACTGTGGAGCTGGTGTTTTGTGACAAACATAAAATGAACACACTAAGTGTGCTATTCTGTAAGCACTGTAAGAGCTTGTTTGTTTACTTCAGGCCCAGTTGGATTGGATGCTTGTTGTATTTCAACTCCTACTGAGGACAACATGAAGTCATCAATCTCCCTGATAAACATGAGTATTTACATATGCTTTGAGGAACACTACTCATCTACAGAGCCTTTTTTCTTGGCTAATGAATCACAGACTGGTTTGGGTTGGAAGGGACCTTAAAGCCCATCCAGTTCCAACCCCCCTGCTGTGGGCAGGGACACCTTCCACTAGACCAGGTTGCTCCAAGCCTTGTCCAGCCTGGCCTTGGACACTTCCAGGGATGGGGCATCCACAGCTTCTCTGGGCAACCTGTGCCAGTCCCCTCACCACCCTCTCCATGAAAAATGTGTTCCTGATGTCCAGTCTAAATCTACCCCCTTTCAGCTTAAAGCTGTTGCCCATTTGACCTGTCACTGCAGGCCCTTGTAAAAAGTCTACCTTTAAGTATTCAAAGTTCTCCCCGGAGCCTTTTCTTCTCTAGACATAACATCCCCAAATCCCTCAGCCTGTCTTCACAGGAGAGGTGTTCCAGCCTCCTGATCATCTCTGTGGCCCTCCTCTGGCCTGGCTCTAACAGGTCCATGTCCATCTTGTGGTGGGTACCCTAGAGCTGGATATAATACTCCAGGTAGGGTCCCATAAGAGCAGAGCGTGGGGTGGGGAGAATCACTTTCCTTGACCTCTAGGCCACGCTTGTTTTTATGCAGCCCAGGATACAGTTGGCTTTCTGGGCTGCAAGTGCATATTGCCAGCTCATCCGGTTTTTCATACACCAGTATGCCCAAGTCCTTTTCCACAGGGGTGCTCTCAGTCAATTTGTCCCCCACCCTGTATTGATATTGGGGTTTGCGCCAATCTGGTGCAGGACCTTGTGCTTGGCCTGGTTGAATTTCATGAAGTTTACGTGGGCCCATTCCTCAAGTCTGCTGAGGTCCCTCGGGACATCATGCCTTCTCTCAAGCTTATCAACTACACCGCTCAACTTAGTGTCATTCGCAAACTTGCTGAGGGTGTACTCAGTCCCATTGCTCCTGATTGATGAAGATGTTAAATAGTATTGGTCCCAGTATGGACCCTCGAAGGACACCATTTGTTATTGGTTTCCTTACACTGACCTCTTGCATGTAACCCTTTGGATGTGGTCATAGAGCCAACTCCTTATCTAACAGTCCGGCCATCAAGTCCATATCTCCAACTTTGAGGCAAGAATGTTGTGCAGGACTGTCAAAGAAGTCCAGGGAGATGACATCTGTTGCTCTTCCCTTGCCCACTGATGCTGTGGAAAGATACTTCATTAGTCAGGCGTGATTTGCTCTTGGTGAAGCCACATCAACTGCCTCGAATCACCTCCCATATGCTTTGACATAACTTCCATGAAGATCTGTTCCATGATCTTTCTGGGCACTGAGGTGAGGCTGTCTGGTTAGTAGTTCCCATGGTTCTCATTATCCTTTTTTAAAATGGGTGTGGTACTCCCATTTTCTAGTCACTGGGGACTTTGCCTGACTGCCATGACTTTTGAAATATGGAGAGTGGCTTAGCAACTAGATGAGCCAATTCCTTCAGGACCCGGGAGTGCATCTTATCAGGTCTGATGAACTTGTTTATGTAATGAAACTGTCGAATGAATTGAGATTCGTGGTCATTCATGCAGTTGCACACAAAACAAACATTTTAGAGGATATAATTTCTCAGCCTGTCTTCATCAGTCCCATCTTCTTGCCTTCCTTTTTTAGTTTGATATGGAATTTTTCAGTGTCTATAAAAATGAATTCTAATAGATGAGGCCATCTCATCTAATAGATGGGGATTCACGTTGGGTCGAGTCTGTCAAGCACCTAAGTTCCCTATTGACCAATCAATGACTTTCTCACACTGAACCAGAAACTAAACCAAACAAAGCATATTACAAATAACTGAATTGCAATCAAAGTTGTGTACTTTAATGAAAAAACCCCCACACTATGCCTCAAATCTACCTGTGGCAGCAAGGATTTACCTTATGTAATGCTGAACAACTTATAGCTCCTGGGCTAAATTTTTCCAGTGGTCTGAGACTCTTTTCTCTGTATCTAATACTATGAACATTGAGGTCTGAATTCTAAAGCAACTGGAGCCTACTTTGTACACCAATAGCGATGCAGGCTGCCTTTAAGAGTTGCGTATGTGGTTCCAGAAGGTCATCTTAACATATGTTGGGCTGAAATAACGATTCTGACACTGTTTTATCACTGTGATGCCAATAAGGGGAGGATAAGAGCATGTATGTCTGTTTCCCAAATGTCACACTGAGGAATAATGTCTCTGCTATAAGTTAAACCAGCCATTTGGCTGCTGTAATAGTTCTATCTGGGAAACGATCTTGTGCATAGTAAACCCGAGATTAGGAGCCCTCTACAGTGATGTTACACTACCTTTTTACATCCTTCTTTCAGCTGCATTATTTACTCTTTGGCTAAAGCTTTTCAGTGTTACTTGGTTATGACTGATACTGCAATCATCTTCCCTGCACTGTGAACTGAATTATTGGGTATTTGTCAACTACAAATACACCGCTACGAAGTTCCAAGCAATGCTTTTTGTAATTAAACTTGGTTTCCAGTTTACTTTACTTTGCTTACATTATCTGGTTAGGCAATCATTGTCTGGAACATAAGAAAATAATCTAAACTACTGTTCTTCTAAGAATAAACCAAACAATAATTAATATGTCATTGTTTCTTTAGGGACATTTTTTGAACACTTAGATGAAAAAATCGAGACAACACGAAGAGAAATCAATAGAATATGGAAATCGTGCTGCCATAAAGGAGTGTTTGAACCATAAATTTCAGTCAAAATCCTTAGAGAATGTTAAAGAATTAAATAAATCTTAAAAACTAAAAGGTTTTCTATGGCAGAAAGCCTTTAAGGCAGAAGTGTAGCGAATCATGTGAGGAAAGTTGCTCAAGTGTGGTTCCTGTTCTTAAAATCAGATGAGCTAGATTTTGTAAAAGTTTGTGGTATTAAGGGTATGTGCTTTTGTGTACACAAGTGTGTGTGCAGCTTTTTTTTTCAGCCTGCTGTAGAATCAGTTAAATGAAATCGCACTAGCAAATGTACCGCAAACAGGGAGACAGCAGCACGTTTTTACTGCGATCAGTGGTTGACTTTTGAAAGGCAGAGGAAGTACACAAACAATATGGCTGCAACAAGGCTCACTCAACAGACGGATACACACTCTAGTTAGATAGTTAGCTGGTCTTGAGCTAGCCACTTTAAAGTTAATTGTGTGAGAAACTGAAATTAGGTTTCTTAACATTTTTTGTAATGTCTATTGCATTCATTTATGTTCCCAAATGAGAACCTTAAATCTCAACATAAAAATAGTGTCAACTTCCTCCCCTCCCCAGCAAAATTAAAAAAAAAAATCATCCCCAACAGCAGGAGGTATGCTAACCCTTCTCTAAAGCAGACTGCAAAATGCATTTCATACTATTAATACTTTTGTGTTTAGAATAGTCTTCACAGATTGAGTTGTGGTTGAAAAGATGGTGCTTTCTCTTGCTGGAAGCACTACCTGTGTGTAAAGGAGTTTAATGTTTTGTGCTTCACTATATATACCTCAAATATATTTGCCTTCCCACTGAAAGCAATGGGAAAAACCATGACGACTATCTCGGTAAATTGTTGGATGTCACAGTTCAGCTAGAATGAAAATGTCTTAAACACTTTTTTTCCTTCACAAATCTTTAATTGACTTTCCTGGGGGTTTTTTTTGACCATGACCTTCTCAATGAAGGGCATCTATCTTTTCCTGGATTCTTAGAAAGCTGTTAGTGTATTTTATGAACAGCACAGTGGCTAACCCTTAATAGCCACCATTTTTTAATAGTTTTTAAGGCATATTACAAAAAGTATTCAATGAGTTTGTGCCTGGAGTGAGGTATATGTGTATTATAGAACTATTTTTTTCCCTAAACTAGACTGTTGGATTGACTTTCAAATATAAGACAACATAAGGATGTGGTTTAGTTTACTGCCAACTATATTCAGACCGAGAAGAGCTGTGGAAAATTTTAATTTTCTGGAGGAGGTTTGACTTGGACGCACCAAACGCTTGTTGCAAAGAGATTCTAAACCTTTAAGTGTCTGACAGATGAATTGTGTCAGACAGGAAGAACTAGAAATGATTAGAATGAATGCATGATCTATAATCTGTGTGGAATGAAATAATCATCCTATTACTAGGGGAATGAATGTAAATGTAGAAAGCAAAATCTACTAAAAACAAACGTCCGAGTTCAACAGTATGTTGAATTTTCTGGGAGGCCTACTACATTTAAGACCCAGCTAAAGAAGATTTTAAAACAAAAGAATTGTACAAATGATTTTCAGTAATTTACAATTATCTGTCGTTTCTTTCCTAATAGAAGGACATAGGAGTTGTGTGTACAGCAAAGATACATAACTAATGAAATTACTTCACTGACATGCAGAAAGGAGCATGATTGTAACTAATCTTGAGCACACACACACACACACACACAGAGGAGCATAGTCTTAATGAGGTTGTAAGTTTGCTTTAGTGCATGATGCATGATTATTCAACACAATTTACATTGCTAGAAGTTCCCAGGAGCATGCAATGCAGGAATATTCTTATGGTTTTGATCACAGCACCTAAAAAATGCAATTGATTAACCTACTTCATATGCATCCTAATTAAAACCCTTAAACAAAGGACATTATCTGAATTCTTCAATTGCAGTGGATAAAATTTCCTCTAATTATTCTTTCTGCTGTACAAGTGGAGGACTTGGTTACCCTATGCTAATGTTAATTATTCTTGGGCAGGCATTCTGCATTTGTGTGTGTTATTTTCTTTAAGCTCATTCACTGATTTCCCATCTGTAGTCTATTGCAACTGCAACATACCTTGGGCCATGCGGTAAAATGTGCTCCAAGGAGGGTCAGGCTGGAGCTAGGTGTGCTTTGCAAGTGAAAACATTATTCAAGGAAGCTTACGCAGCTCTGGATTTGTGATAGTGCTGGGTTTCATTAGCACATATTTGGTATGAATCACCAGCTTGGCAAATGCCAATAAAAGGTGTATAAGAGAAAAGAGTAAAACTCAGCTCCGCATCCCGTTCTGGTTTAGTTACACCCTGTCTTTAGGATTAGAACTACGTTGTTTGGTTGCTTGTTGTTTGGTTCACAGCACTGAAGGGGGTTTTTCCTATCGGGGGCTAGTTACAAAAGTGAGCTTTGAAATATATACAAGTTTAGGCTGAGAATACACGTGTTCCAACGACCAGTTTACCAAAGGGGAGAAGTATGAGTCGGAGCGTATCTGCTTCACAGGCTTGTTCTCAAGCTGAACTCTACCAAGCGTCAGGAAAATCTTACGGAGATTTGGATCCTGTTGATTCTAGGGCTGCCAGAACTTGTGCTGCATTTGCATACATAGAGATAATAAAAAGGTGACTTTTTCTTTCCCCCAAAAGTGGTTATGGGAAGAAATTTATTAAGAGAAACAGCAGGTTTGGAATACTTCCTGTTTAGGTGGGCTATACTGCTCAAACTTTTAAACTAATTTTTCACTTTAAGGTAACAGTTATCGTTGCTTTTATGACAGTGAAGCAGTGATAGGTCATGCAAGAGGCTTGAGGATTCAGCCCTTTCGAATTTGGTATATAAATGAAAATACCATTTCCATTATAAAGCCTGAGTCTAAATCTCAAAGACCAGATGCTGGTCTGTGGTGCTGTCATATCATGACATCAAAGAATGGAAGTTGATATAGATGACACAGAATTGGCTACAGATTGAAGGCTAGTGCTGAAAACCAATTCTTCCCATATTATGCAACCAGTTTTCAAAGGATTAGAATACTCTTATTGATTAAAAAAAAAAGATAAAATGAGAACAGTGTTTTTCTGTTTGACCTTAGAAGAATCTGGGATACAAAAATTACCGTGGGTTAAATCTTTTGTTTCTTGTATTTGTATAATTCCATTAGCCATATGGGGTAGAACAGGATATAAGTTAAGTATTTCCAGAACCCATTTTTGCTTCTCTTTTGGATTACTTAGATCTGGCATCAGAAGTATTCTCTGCTTATTTCCTTCCTTCCTAGAGTAAATGGGCAGGGATTAGAGGGCGATTTTGCTTTACGTTACCTGCTACTCATTAAGGAAGCAGCTGAGATACACAGTCCGCTTGCAGTATAGAAATTGCTTATAGCGATGAATTGCTGCCTTCCTCCTGAAGGACAGGGAAGAGCTTTTAATTTGAGGAGTGTATCTGAAGCATATATTCTTTCTGTAACAGGGATGGCTGTGTGTCATCCCCGGATTGTGACAAAAAGCTGCTATTTTCTGTAGCGCTTTATGTATAAAGGTTTTAATTTTTAATAATAAGTTAAAAAAAAGTATTTTCTTTTAGTTTGTTATCTTATTGGCCTGAAAATACCATGTACACATGTGCAGGATAGAGCTGAGATTTTTCCAGTGAACTCATTATGACACTTTTCTTGGTAGAATTATAAATACTGGCAGATATTTCCTCAGTGTCAAAGTTTTACATGTTCCCAGCTTTGCTCTAATGCCATGTGTATATCTTTTAAGCAAAATGGCTTTGTTTATAGTGTTTCTAATAGAAATGTCCCTGCCACATGTATCTGCTTGGTCTGTGTAATCTCTTGTAGAATGTTTTCTGGCATTGAACTGACAGTGTATGTTCAAGCAAGCAGGCTTTAGTTTCTGCATCTCTGCTAGTAATTAATGTGTAGCTTGGGGTATCCCCAGCTAATTATGGAGACGACCAATTCTTAATGAGATGTATGCTATCAAGCATTTGATTGTGTATAATATTTAAGAAAGAAAAACATTATTTGCAGAAAAACTTTTGTGAAATGATGTGGGTATGGGTGTGGTGAAACATTTGATTCACTTGTGTAATTGGTCTATTTTGGGGTTAAATATCAGGTCTACCCAGTGTGTGTGACAACATTCCTATTGAACTGGACAGGAACAGTATTTGGATGACACTGAGTCATCTTTCAAGGCATCTCCCTGGTTCTCTGTGCATAATACTTGAACAGACAGCGCTGGGTTTTGACAGTATGCTGGAGGATCAAGCCGTAGAGGGAAACCGAAATAGTTTAGGGAAGCAGTATGTAGCCCTTCTATCACTTAAACCCGGTTTTGAATGCAGAGGCAGGATCTGAGTGATAATGTAGTCCTTAAACCAGTGCTCAGCACAAGGGGGCTGTAATGCTTAGAAATCCAGTTTCCCTGCCTGCAAGAGATAGTGAGCTAGGAGAGTAAGAATGTAGGACTTCATCCTTCTCTGGATCATCACATTTAATATGGATATATGTGTACAGTCAGGCATGTATATTTTCATATATTTAAACGTTTACATGCATATATGTGCTAAGGGAGGGGAAAGAGATGTTCCTTAGTCTGCTTCACAAAATGACTTCATTTCTTTATTAATAAAACACAGTTTGTTCACACACAAGTCAAGAAAAACGGCGTCCTTTCTTAATCCTGCAGTTTTGTTACTGGTTTTCCCACCTCATGTGTGAGTGGAATTGAGGTTGTCACCTCATTGTGGTCAGTTCCACACCTTTTTCAGGGTAAACAGCATGCAGACTTGTATAAGCAGCATCTGAGCCAAGGCCCTTTTATAAACCAAACTTTAATTTGTTATTGTTTTGGCATCTCTGAATGTGTGTGTGAGACCATGTGGGCTGGCTGCGGAAGACGCACTATAAAAACGCAGCGGAATGTTCATCTGGAGATGTTCTGTGTTATGAAAACTTGGGGCCCAATCCTGCCACCTTCTCTCACGCAAACCATTCCACTAAGGTCAGCCAGTGATTATACTTCTTTAAGGATGACTTATGTGCATAAAACTTTACTGGATTTGATATATGGATGGAGTTTTCAAACTTCATAGGGGAATTAGATAATCCGTGTCCCTTGGATGTTGAAATGCAATCTGTGCCTTTGGAATTAAAGAAAAAAAAGGTTGACATGAACTAGGAGGCAAGTCTTTGTATTTAGTTATATCTTTTTTTGGAGGTGTTCACTAGAAGGACCTGGCTGTGGGAGTCCAAAGAAATGTAAAGGTAAGAAGTAGGTTGCACACTCTCCTCCTGGTGTCCAGTCCGTGGTAAAACAAAGATTAAAAGTGTAAGTGGAACATAAAGCTGACAAAAAAGCAAAGTTCTCTGCTGAGCAATACAAACAAGATGAGGCAGTTTGATTGAGGTATTTTTTTAACAGTTTGTCATTTGATGTGAATAATGTAACCATATTTATTCTGAAGACCCAAAGTTTATTTTCATGTTTGTACCACATTAGTTGAATTACCTGTGGTATGAAATAATTCAGGAATGAGATGTAACTTCATATATTTACAGTAAAAGTATGGATATTTTGGTGTTCAATACATTACTGCACTACTGTTGTTATTGCGTGCCAGATCATACTGGGTGGTTGTTTGTCCTGCTGTGGGCTTTACCACACAGGTAGAATTACCTCTGAATGGAGACCAGAGCAATGCTGGCAGTTTCTAGAACTTGCTTTCCCAGGTGGGCACTGGGAGAGGAGGAGCCAGCTGAAATATTGTCTACGTGAAGCAAAACCAGAGCTAGCAAAGGATGGTTTTCCTCTCCAGTCAGGGCACCCAGCACAACCTAGAGGAGGGAGTGAAAAAAGAACCAAATGAACCTAATCTGTGTCAGCTAAGTGTGATCATCAATTTAGAAACTAGAGCAATTTGAGCTTTAGGAATCCTTCCCCATTTTTAAGCTTCCGCTTTACACAAGCAAGCCTAAAGAAATGGCTTTTGACTGCTTTACCAAAAGGTTGAATTTTTTATCTAGGGCTCATGTACCATGGCGGTTTCCTTCTGCTTCTTAAGCACCACTTTTTTTGTAAAATACACTATACATGCCCTTTCTAAGAATGATAGCTATTATAGGTATAAAGCAAAACTAATTTTAGTAAATGCATTGAGACACATGGTAAGAAATGACAGCATGATAAATGTCTCTTATATTTGGCACAGCTTTAACATAGCACTTTTTATTATTTTTCCATTATAATCTCTCACGTAAGTAGGAGTGCAGTATAAGATTATTTGCAAAGAAGTGTGAACTGATCACAACGTGCAAACAGGATTGTCTTCAGCTTGGAAGCTTCAGCTTCACTCACCTACAGTACTGTCTTTGAAGCTGCTGTGTTTATTTTGAGGCCTGTCCCTGATGACAGTATGAACTGGGTAAAAGAATCTGTTGCTTTTCCTAAACTTGCAGCCTCTGACAACTAAAGGTGCAAAATTCTCCCTGCCAGTTTTGAACTCTGGCTCCCCACGTAGTGTCACATTGCGTTAGTGGCCGAACAGTCAAGACCAGTCGTCATTCAGTATAAGACCCATTTTGAAACAATTCAGATTTGGAACTGATTTCAAAGCCATTTAGATTTCTATAAGGAATTCATTAAAAAAAAAAAAACAAACAACTAGTTTAAATACTGAACCAATTATTTATGTACATAGGCTACATATTGAAATGGTTTACAATTTGAAGCAGTTTGTCTCAAGCAGAATCAATTTGGTAAAGATATCAAACTCCTAAGTGCTTCATTGAACTAGACATTTTCCCTGCCACTTTCTTCTTTACCACTGATGGTTTATTCAGAGATCATCTGAAAACAGTTTGTCATATCGCTGCTTATGATATCATAGCATTCCACTCTGGAGGTACGGAGCGAATGTAGTCCTCAGTTTTCCATATCATGCAGAGCATGCTGTAGCAAAGTAATTTTATGCATTTCTTTTCTGCTCCATGTATATCCAAAAAAGTTCTCCTTCATAGCAAGAAGGATGTTTGGGCCCATCCCTGGGCCACTCCTGCTTAGCTGTTAACATCCTATGTGCAAAAGAGAAACCCTGGGATTCTTACTTCTCCTAACCCTGTCCATGACTCGGATAGCCAAGTGTCTTGAGTACTGACAAGCAATAAACAAACTTCTAATGTTAAATTGTACAAAATCTATATTTTTATGCAATCATTATAACATAGAAAAGTAAGCTTATGGCCCTGTTACTCCCTCAGTAGCAAAGAATCCACAGAATAAAATTCAGTAATGATTACTAATGAAAGAAGTGAGGTGAGGTTGGTTGTGAGCGGTAAGCTGTGTTGATGAAGACAAGCTGGGAGTTAGCTGACAGCAAGTGGGAACTAGCAATTTTTCCTTCCCCACAGAAAGTGGTGCCAGTTCAGTGCTATCAGGAGGAACAGTACTGGAGAGCTAGAAATCTCCTTTAACTACATCACATCTGGTCTGAAGAACAAAGTAAAACTTCTAGGGAACTTACAGATGTCTGGTGCATTTCTAGGTGAACAATAACCCGAATTAAAAATGTTTATATGATGAATATGTGTATAAACTTCCCACACCTCTAGGGACAGAGCACAAGACCTTGTCCTGTACCTGTTAAATATAACTGGTCTGTTTTTCTTTTCAGCTTGGTGCAGTTTTTCATCTGACTTTAAGGTTTGGAACAGATACGATGTTTGCAACTGAAGATTAGTCTTCATGACCTAGATTGAGCCCTTCAGTTGCATCTTCTTATCCTCTTAAAAGAGACATCCTTCTCTTTTGTTGCAGGAGGAGATGAAGCTAAACAAATCACTTTTCATGTAGCAGCCCATGCTGAAGTTAAGGGGGAAAAATTACAAGCCGTGATAATGTCAGCAGTCAATATTGTTTCTCTTTACAGAACCATAAACAAAATCATGAAACCCGTCTCTAAAAGGTCTCGATGACAGCTCTGGTAAATTTAAGCAATCTGGCTACAAAGATGAATGGTATTTTCCTGTTGCACATTCTCTCCCTCTGAAGCTATTTAAATTTAATTAACCTAGTGTCAAGCTCTCTGATTTCCCTCCAATGTTCTAACCCAGGGCCCTAAACAATGTTGATATTTTTATACTGTCTTCTCTTAATATATTTGTTCTTAACATTTATTCTTTTATTTGCCTGTACACCAAAATAAATTACCTCAGGATTGTATGGCTATGACGCTGAAGCAAATGGTACCCACAGCAGAAAAACAGTTTTCCAACTACTATAGAAAGCATGTGTGTACAAGGCCTGTCTTGCCCTGGCTCGACTCGGGTATTGGCCGTTCTCATTCTTGCCAGTTTTTTGTTTCCTTCCACTGGGTGAAACTTCAGAGAAGCCAGTAGAAATGTTGCCATCAACTTAATCAGGGAAAAACTATCACTCACTGATAGTACAGTTAAAATTAGTACAAAATACTAATTTTGTGGATTCTATAGGAATTCCCAGAATGATTGCCCACCTTACCCTATGGTACTAGCAATGGAGCAACTTCTCTGCCATCGGTATCCAAGGGATCAGGAGAGTTGCACAGGATGCACCCTGCTTCAGCATTTGGATCACTGATGTCAAATTGGTTTTCAGATCTGTTACCCTTTCAGGATAAAGAGGATTATACTCCCATGCCCAGCTTAGTTTTATTTTAAGCTTTGAATGAATGAAAAAAAGGTTTTAAGTAAGAAAACTATAAAGATGGAGAAAGTTAATTGTTCAATTTTGCTAAGCAAGATCATGAAGTTGCTTGCCCTTTTGGCCAAATACTATAAGACACTGAGAAACTCACAGTTAATTGGCCTCCAAAACCTTTCTTTAATGAAACAAGCACCAAACAACAGCAACCCTGCTTCAAATTACTGCATACCTGCAGCACTTTTGAAGAAATCAGTAATTCCTTCATTTCCCCCCAAAAACCAAACCAAACCCCCAAAATGCCCACCCCCCAAGAACTCCACAAGTATTGGCTGTTGCTATCAAAAAAGCCTGCTGCAACGAAGATATATTCTAGTGTGTTTCATATAGCTACAAAATGTTGATACAGCATTTTAATGCCTGTTTTCTGGGCCACCTGCTGTTCTCTGAACAAAGAACACTAAATAGAGAAGATTTTTGAACAATGGCTTACTGGGAGGGATGCTTGTTGTACAGGAGCCCTTGAGCAGCATGTAACTTGGAATGCAGCGCATACGTTTCAAACCTATTTCCTTTTGAAGGTAACTGAAAGGTTTGCCCTATTTTCCAGTTCATGTAAAGTGAATATAATCATCAACTTGTTACTTTAGCAAGGGTGTCTGTGCTGGACATTCCTGGAATAGCTATGAGCAGCCCTGTGCACTGTCCACATGCTGTGCAAGTGGGATGCCAGTCAAGTGTAGGCATGTCAGCTGATGCACAGAATTAAACCCCAGTAACTCAAGTACTGCAGTTGCAAGAAGCACTTTATGCTATGAGTCGCCACCTTTGGTATGCGTTCTTTTCCCAGCATTTGTCCTCCATCAGACATTCAATTTTCAAGCTGGGAGTATAAATGGGAATGGTATTTGAATGTATTGTTTCAAAATTCGTTGCTTTAAGATGTCAGTTTTGCTATTGTTGTTAGGGGGCTTCTATTAATTATCTAATTGATTTGGTTTATGTATTCGTCTCGAGGTTTTGGCTCTGCTTCTGTAATTTGAATATTGACATCTAAACTCTAGGGAGTGTGATATTTCATGGCATACTGTTGGTATGCATCGTTGAATGCTTTCTCCTCTAAGTGGATCCGTAGCTCCAGTTGCATGTTAGAGGTACAAATCAGTAGTGCTGGCCTCCAGTCATTTTGGCAGGGATTTAACTGGTCAGATAGCAGCAGGACAGGTTTCTCCTGGGAAGGTACAGTTGCTACAACTCATACTTACAGAGTAAAATTTTGTCCTGGAAAGCGGTACTATTAGTGTGACAAGGTCGTTGAGGTCTCCCCTGTGACCCTTCTAAGAGATAACTAACAGTGTTTAACTCCTTGTGATTTTATTTGGGTTTGCAGGGTTGTACGGACTTCAGACATTTGAGCCATCCTGTAAAGGTTGATTTAACTTCATTTGAGAATTTCTGAATGCAGAATTTTCTTGATCAGAGCCTCTTAAGACTTCCCCAAGGGGTCAGGTTTGATTGTTCACCAGATGGTCACAAAAAGGATGTTGTACTAGATCTGTTCCTGCCGGCCAGGACTCCTCCTGCCTGTTCTCACCTACCTTAATGCAGTGCAGCCAAGGGCAATTGAAGTTTGTAGGTGAATATATTGTGTATGTTTTTGTTCTGCTTTGAGGTTTTACTTTTGGCAAACATTTGATCAATTGCAATTATTTTAAGTGTAAAAAGTACATCAAATCATATTGTATCTCTGAAGGACACTCATTATTTTTAAAGGATCTTAATAAAACAGTCTGTTTTTTCATTCTGAGACTGAGTGCTGCCTTCTGATACCCAGAATTCATATCTGAGAAGAGCTAGAGTAAAGGAAAACATTTCCACACCTGGACAAATAGGGTCTGTACACCCTTTGTTAAGGTTTTAACACCCTTTTTTATCAAAGTTGGAGTTAAGGTCTATGTCCCGTGGAACAGAAAAAGTGGCACTAGTCATGTTTTGTTTAACTTACTTTTGCTAACTAATTTCTATTTTATTTTCTACCTATGGCACCTTTTGTACTGATAACCAACTACTCTTAGAGCCTAAACTTGCTGTTTAAAAATGTTGCCTTGTTGGGAGCTTTTATTTTTTTTAACTTCCCTCAGGTACTTACAGTTTTTAGCCTCCGATGCTCTTTAAAGTTCCAAGTGCTTTTGAAGATAAGGCGTATGGCAGACACAGCATGTGATGGAATAAGTGAACATCGAATGCACTTTACTATCTGTTTGATCTCTCTAGATGCTGATAATTGGTGGTGGCGTTTCTGGGCTGGCTGCAGCAGGAGCTGCCAAAGCAATGGGAGTTACTGTCAGGGGATTTGACACCAGGTAGAGTAAGAAAATGTGGCTTAGAATCTAGAACACTGCTTAACACTCTATAAAACATTCTGGTCAAAGTTCTGCTCTGCTTTGCACTGAAGGATGTCACTTGATAACAATCTGCCAGGCTTTTCTGTCACAGGAAAAACAGTCTGAACTTGCTTGATTTGTATTTAATTGCATAAACTTCAATTTTCTGATTTGAGTATTCAGAAAAAGAGAACATAATTCAAACAAACAAACCAACCCCAAAACCACTTGAATATGCTTCTTCCCTGGCCCAACTTTAGACAAACATCATCTTCCTCCCTGTTTCCTAATCTCAACTTTCCTTGTTTTCCCTGCACGTTACACTCAGTCCATCCCAGTTCCAGAGTGTGGGGTTTGGTGCAATTGTTTCTGACCCACTCCGCACAGCCTGCGTGGGTCATCCCTGAGCCGCTATCCCTCAGATATGGAATTCCCTTTGGTATGGTATATCTGTTTCCAGGAGATCCTAGTTACAGTGAGAGAGTCTGTTAACCACTGTTGTCACTGTTAACGTTATAATGACTGTCTTTATAAAAATAGAAAAAAAATATTATCTTGTATCTGTCATCCCCATTATTTGTGCTTGAGCCTCCAGCACTGGAATAGCTTAAATTCCTTGGAGCAGAAAAATCTAGGATGAGGTAACTGCTGAAACAGGAAAAGGCAATGGAGGCCATGAAAAAGAAATATCCCAAGATGATATTGAAGCAAACCTGGTATTATTTGCCTGGTATTATTTGGCAAACTGGTATTATTTGCCAAACAGCTTAAAGCTATTGATATTAGTACAGCTGTTATTATAGGTAAGATACTGATTGTAACTATTGGAGAGACTAAACATAAACTAAACCGTTTAATTTTTATTCAATGGTTTAGAGAGATTTCTTTCCCTTTGCTAATAATTTCCTACTAATTTTGAATTCAGACTCAATGTGATTAATATTTTATATTTACTTCTGAAAGCACCTATGTATATTATGTATCTCCAGATTTATCCTGTTTGAGTAAGAATTATTAAAGTTCAATTTGCTTTCTTAATCATGAAATTGGAGAAGAAAGCTCCAATTCTAATCACTAAGAATATGATGGAATTAATGAAAGAATGATCAGTAATTATGGAGCTGAGGCTGGAGGTAAAGCAGGATTGAGTCATCCTGCAGAATTTTACATTGGTAGGGTGTGTAGATTATACATTAGCAATTAGAAATAACAGATGTGGAGAGAAAACACAAGTGAGGTCAGTGTTGCTCTAACAAATGTAAAAGTAATAGATATTCTAGTAATAAAGACCGTCTTTCCTTGAAGCCACTGCAAATCTGTCATAGAATTCTTACCAATGTGTTGTGGGGTAATAAAGCAGAGTCTTTCATAAGTAATGAAACCACAGAACGGAATATTATCCAGACACCATTCCATCTTTGAATGGTTTATGCGTTGTGACTTTTATAAGCATGGTAACATGATTTTTAACAATGATATCCATAAATGCTCTTAAATTCATCCCTAGAGCTTTATTAAGAAGAGTATTTGAGTGTCCAATTCCAAATATAGAAGAAGAGAAAAGTCAGTTTAGAGATTTGTTTAATTTCAGTATTAGTGTTCTCTGTCACTGTTTTACAATATGAATGGTAGAGTTTACCTGATTACCTTTTTTTGTTTACCCGAACACTAAGTTCAGGGGTGATCTGGAAAAGTCATGCAGTGTATAATGGCAAGAAGATACAAAGATCTCATCGTTTGTCTGCCACCAGAGCATATGTTTGAGTATTGTCTAAACAGTTCAAGTTTTGCCACTTGTTTTTTTTGGTTTGGTTTTGTGTGTGTGTTTGGGTTTTGTTCGTTTTGTGATTTTTAGAATGGTGTAGTCCTAAGTGGTGTGATATACCTAAGATGACGGGGGACCATTTAAAAAATGTGTAATAATGTAACCAATGTAAAACTTTTTCTTTCATTTTCTCTTCAGGGGTCACATTTCCAACTGATTTCTTTAGTTAGAAGGATATTTTTCTTTTTGATTAGAACACTATTTTTGTGTAATGATCTGGTTCTTGCAGTTAAAACTCAGGGACAAATATCAAAACATGGTGTCAAGTGTCCGTAGACTGGCTGGCCTACACTGATGTTCTTCTAGGAAGGCCTACCTTTGCCTCTTGATTGTTAATCTCCAGCTAAATGCTAAATAGGTTGTCCAAACTATTCTAAATTTGTAGAGTTGGAGCCTGATTCAAGATAGTCAAGTCTGCATAATTCCCAGGTCTGATTAGCAGAGCCGAGAATAAATTTGCTACCATCATCTTCTCTTAACCAGAAAAGTCCAGTTATGCCTGTTTCTTTGGGGAGAAGAAATTTCTGCTAATTTTCTGCTGAAAATTTGAATTGACTTCCCTAAATTTTATATACATCTTGCAAATTTAAATACTCCCTTTATTGAACCATTTCCAAGTATTCTGTTCTGGGTCAGGTTCTATGTGCCTGAGCTGGTCTAGTATCACATATAATCAACAGTTTAGGCATTGGCTGCCTCTCCTCCCCCCACGTGCTACCTAGACGGTGTTGCACTATGTATTGGTGTAGCGGTGGGCTTTTGGCACGCAAGCACGTGTGTATGCTGTGGGCTCAAAGGTTCGTTCAATCTATTGATTTAACCACTCAGCTTACATAGTGGAACACTCAAATAAGTTGTGAGAGTCCTGTAGTGCGACAACAAGCATTGTTGTGCATGGAAAATCCTCTTGGCACCTACCAGTCTCTACCTTACTCACCTCAGTAATGACAACGCTGCATTTTTTTCCTTCTCTTTCTAGTACCGTGTTATTTCCTTTCCTTTGTAAAGGCTCATAATTTGAAACAATTAAAAAAGCAGACATTGCAGTATGTGGGAATTTACCTGAGGAGGAAAAGTCTCTCCTCAGGAACCAGCTTGGGAAGTTGTCTGTAAAGCAACAGCAGAATTCTTGCGGTCTTCGCTGTCGTTCAGGTAGTAGATACCTTGGCCTGTTCTGGAAAGCTATGTGAAAAAAGGATCCAGCTAGAAGTATTTCAATTTTCCCTTGTATTGACTTGTTCTGTGGCTGCTATACTTGACTATTGTGTCATGACTTACTCCAGCCAACATGTGTGGCTGCATATGGGATGAGCTGGCAACTGCAGTGTCCAGATGGCTATCGTGGAATGATGCAATAAAAGAAAGAAGCAGTACTTTAGGGTACAGTGTTCAAGATCAGAATTCAGTGTAAGTTGTTTTCAGAGCATGGCATTGGCATTAGAATTCTGTTGGGTGTTTTTTGATGTTCTGCCTTCATAATCATATGAAGGGATGTTAAAGGAACATGATCTTAATCCAGATATATTTGTAAAGAATTCCAGTTTTGAAGGTAACTCTGTCTTCTTCCTTGGGATTGACTGGAGTGCAATTAATCTGTGAAACACATTGTGCAATGTGATTCTTATCAGACAATCATGAGGTGTTTTCGAATTTGAAGAAGTAGTTGGTTTCTTATTCTCAAAAATAAGCACCATATGGTTTTGTAACCAGTTCCCTGACTGGCCTCCCAGCTCATTTAGCCTCTGGCTTCCTGACAGAAATTGCTGACTTTCTTTGGTCATGCATCAGAGTGAGCTATTAGTTTCAAACAGAATCCTTAACTTGTGAAAGAAAGCTTTAGTAACTCATGTCTGCAATAATATGCAAATTTGATTTACTAGCATGTATAAAACAGGATTCGGATCTGTGGGGAACATGTGAGAAGTTCCAATACATGAAAGCTTTGACAACTATTTATTTTCCTTTCTCATCAGGGTGTGGTGAACACTGGTTGCAAGGACTTGCCAAGCAGAATGGCTACTCAAGCCAGTAGCCTTTATTCCAATAACATCTTGAAATTATTAAAGCTGTTTCTCCTGAGAGTGAATATTTTCACTTTGAACAAAAGGACGATTTAGGTTATGGGGCTATTGATCATGCTGGAGGAATTTTGGTAATGAAGGTGAGTTTCAACACCACTTAAATATTTTTGATAAAAACATATCAAATGCCTCGTATAGAAGCAGTGATTTTGTTAGTGAGTTTAGGCATTCCAAGGAAACATTATAATTCATGGTAATGCAGTGAAAGGAATTTCTTGCACGTTTCAAGCACTAAAATATGGGGCAAAAAGAGCTATATAAAAATATCCTGTATTGATACTGTAAAGTTACTGTTGTACTTTAAAGTTGTGTTTTTAAAGAATGTGTTATTGAGAATCAGCCCTTCTCCTGAGCTACTGAACTGTGCCTTAAGCAATGTGTCTTCAAGTGCTAGGTGGTTTATGGGTGCAAATCGGTACGTATGGAACAAAGGTGCTGACAAGTAGGAATAGGTGAGCTGTGTGTGATACTCAGAAGGACTTCAAGGAGTGCGAGTACTTCAAAGGCCAGATGGTTTGACACTTACTACGTCTTTGTGCCAAGGTCAGGAGAGGTAGAGCATTGTTGCTTTTCAAGATGCAGTGGCTTTCTGTTGAAACAAGCAGAGGTTGAGGCTTAGAATATGAAAATTATTTCAACCCCCATATGACAACATTGGGCTATATCCTGCCTTGTCTCCGTTGTAATTGCAGTAGCCCTCATACCTTCCTCCATCCTTTGGCCCCTTATTCTGGGAGGAGAAAAGGAACCAGATATACAGCTAAATCAGGAGGCAGCCTTAAGATCTATGAAAACTGATATTACTTGTATGCTGGCTGCAATTTTCTGTATGCAAGATGTTTCTAGAGATAGACTGATTCTTTTTCAGTTAAGTTTCTTTTGGATGTAGTAAAGAGGAAAGCTTAATTTCTCTAGTCATGGTGAGTTGAAGATTGACAGGAATCCATATTTGCCTGCAGGTAGCATTAAACCAAAGTACAGTCATGCTAAACTTATTGGCAGTCTGGAATTACTATTTGGCTAAGAAGCCTTTGTAAAAAGAAGCATATTCATGTTCAGCTTTTAAGGAATGTAGTCTAGGATTTAGGTAGAATTTTTGTTTAATATTTGTTTTCTGGGGTGTGTGTGCCCCACCCCCATCTCCCCCCACCTTCCAGTATCAAGTATATTACATCTGAAATATATCAGGCCAAATTTGGTGTAGTAAGAACACAAAAATGGTTTTTACAACTGGTTGATTTCAATAATTGGTGCTATTTTACAGACCGAGGGTTATTGTAATTGGTATAATGTAAAGGCCAAATCCCACTCTACTCATGTGAGTAATCCAACTGATTTCAGAAGGAGAAATGAGTAACCATGACAGAACTTGGCCTGAAGGGTCTGCCTGTAATATAATGAAAGGCAAGATACAATAGAAATCCATCATAATGATTGTTTTGTTCTGCAACAGGAAGCCGTGGTGTTATTTCAATAACCTTTCCCAAGAACAGAACCTCTTTCTATTAAAAAAAAAAAAAAAGGCACAGGAAGAGCCATACTCTTACAATCTAGGAAAATGATGACTATAGCTGGAATTTAAATTAATTCCCATGTCCCTTTTATATATTTACATTTCTTGTTGCCAGTCTGGCATTTAAATGATGAGCCATGTGAGGAATAATTACGTAACATTAAAATGAGCTCCTGAAAGGCAGCTTGGATTAACATTGAAAAGCAGCAGGCAGTGGTAAGTCAGGGTTGCTAATATATGGTGTAGCTTTCCAATTGAATGAAAGGCTAAAATGGCAACTTTTCAGGAGCCTTGGTGGATCACTATATACCTTTTGTAACCAAGAAACTTCTTCTGATACTAATTATGTATGAAATAACGAGCCAATATGGTATAGGTTAGGGACCCAATCCAGGGCCAATTGAAATGAACATAGACTGTTCTCAAAAGTTCTTGGATCAGGGCCTGTATATACTGCATAACTCCAGATGTCATTATCTGTGTTGAAATAGATGTATGAAACGGAAAATGAATCATATAGCAAGGTTTTGATTATGTTGAATAATATTTTCCTCATAAACAAGATTGTTAGGCTCTTTGCATTAACTGCCTTGAAAAATGAGAATGAGAAAAAGAATAACGCACATGGGAACAGAGAAGGATATATATAGCACAGCTTTTCAAGGG
The DNA here is from genome assembly GCF_000690775.1 of Eurypyga helias. Lineage (NCBI taxonomy): Eukaryota > Metazoa > Chordata > Aves > Eurypygiformes > Eurypygidae > Eurypyga > Eurypyga helias. Next base: position 31,405 of record NW_010243201.1, on the reverse strand, counting down.
TTTGCTACCTTCAGAACTCCCGTTCAAGGTAAATGAGTAAAGTAGAAATATCTATTAGCTTAAGGATAGGGATTTTGGGTGGTACAGAAAGCTGATTTGACAGGAAGAAGGAGAAGGAAGTCTTTTTGCTTAGTGAACCATTCCATAACCAAGCTTTGTGCAGTGTCTGAAAGACCTTCCTTACCGCCTCCTCTCAGAGTCGCTGACTTAAAACGTTTTACCCAAAGCATCATCCTTGTTGGAAGATCAGTTTCCTTTGATTAATGCTGGGCAATGTATATACAAGTGTTAATAAGGTTTTTATTACAAACTTCCTAAAATCATAATCCAACTGAAAATTGAACTCCTGTCATCTCCAAGAGAGAGGTTGGGATACCTTTCTACACTGGGCTTTGTCCTGATCGGAGAAATCCATACTGTACTTTGACTTGCTCAGAGCTTACGTGGGTATATTTAACAAAACATTGTGCAAGTGATGACAAAATATGTCTCCAAGTAAAATTCATATTATCTTGGATTAATTAAATGATCTAGTCTTCTCCTAAAGAGGGAAAAACATTTCCTTAAACCACCAACACATATGGTTAAAGAGACTAGTACTGGGAGCAATAATATTTTCTCCCAAGGAAGTATTGTTGAACTCTTTGTGTGGTCTACATCTTTTAACAATGTTCAGATGGTACACTGTGGTCTGTATTCCTACTAAAGGTTGCGAGAAGTCACTGGGGAATTTATGACATATTTAATTTTGGTGTTTTTATGAACTATTTGTACATATTTGCCCAAATGGAATATTTATTCTTTAAGAAATTTAGTTTGGCAGTCCCATATGCATCTGCTGGATCCCAGGGTCCCCACTTCATCCTCAGGTTGACAAAGATTCTATTATTCCAAAACTGTTTTTCTGGCAATAACAACGTGTACAAGCTAGGCATGTAAAAGCATGTGCAGGAAATGCCTTCTGCTGCCTTGGGTGTCAGTGACACAGCTTCAGTGGAAGTAGGATTTGGGTTCTACACCTGTTTTTATTTTATGATTAATAAAGAAAAGTACTTTTTTTTATTCTTCTGAGTGTCTACTTTTTTCTTTATAGGTTTGGCAGGTATTTTAGGACTGATGCTTGTTTCTCCTAATCTTTCTTACTCAAATGGTGACCAGATTTGTTCTTTCTTGGAATAGCGGTTATCACACTACCCAGGGAGTTACACCTGGCCTCCATTTGCCTCTCATACCAGAAATTGTGGTTATTATTGCCAAGTGTACTGCCTGCTGCTTTCTTCTCTTGTATGCTTCATTATGACAGATTTGAGTTTGATTTCATTAGGAGGGACCTACAGGAAGTCAAAACAAGGTTAATGACTTACACTAAGTGAATTACAAATGAGATTAGAATTTATGAGTTCCTGCCTCAAAACTTTTACCCCAGGCACTGAACAATGCTGTTTTCATCTTTATGTAGATCCGTGATGCATACTCATGCACAGAAATTTTACCGGCAACCAAAGGATTTTATAATGATTGTTGCTTGTAAATATAGGAATACGAACGTAGGCATTGGCTTTACGTTTATACCCATTGTCTCTACAGTATACATATTTCTGTGAGTGTTATGATGACCAAAGATGATGTTTAGCAGAATTAATAGGAACAGTGAGAAGACTTGTTGGGAAAACTTTGATGTCACCTCAGGTATGTGTGTCTATATCCTTTGCTTTTTTATCTGCGTAGGACCAGCTTATTTCTGCACAATTTTGTCCAAAAAGGTGGAAGTCTCCAAAAAAGGAGAATGTTTCTTCAGCTGATAAAAATGCTAGGTTAAATTTTCCATAGATCATTAATACACAAGTAGCTACTTGCCTAATCAAGGTTACTTTGCTTAATTGAGATACTACATGCGTTTACCATGAGATAGAAGTACAAAGCTGTATGGGGGAATTTTCAATCTGAGCAGCATCCTGATTGAGTCAACTGTCAGTTTCTTGGAAAAATGCATTTAGCAGAGCAGACTTTTCCTGATGTTTTCAGCTTTAAATTTCCATTTATGATGGAAAAACTATTTAAAAATTGAGTTCTGTTGTAAGCAAAGCTGAATGTAAGTGGACCCCAGTTTGACTTTAGAAACATTTTAATTCCAATTTAATTTTTTATAGAACTTTAGACAGAAGAACCTGATCTTCTAATACAACTACTTATGTACAGGTTTGCGTGAGTAGTCTAATTGTTTTGGTAGTAGAAGTTGGTTGTCACTATTCAAGACTTTTGCTCTGAACAAGCATTTTCTAGGATAACTGACTTTTTCACCACCCTCCCTCTCCCTTCCCCCTTGCCCCCAGCATACCTAGCTCCAATGTTCAGTAAGTCTATTCGATTTCTGTGCTGCTAATTGAGTGTCAAAATTAGTATACTGATTTTTTAAAAGTATTAGGCTGCTTGGATAGCTCCAGAAATCTCATCCTGACCAGTTCTCTGAAAGAGGTGAAAAAGAATTACGGACTTCTGGTCTGTGAGATTGAGTACTCAAATGTGGAAAACTTCAGATTAAAAAAGTGTCAGCAACTGGATGTCCAGAAGCAGACCTGTAACAAAAATGTTTGCATAGATGTGTACAGTAGAGAGGGATACATTAAGATGAATTAATTCAAAGAGCTCATTGTAAATAGCCACAATCAAAGCATACTTTCATATTTTAGTTTGATCACAGTTGTACTGAGACTACCCCTCCACAGACGGATTTCCTGCTGGAAACCTCTCTTGGAGTCACAGGATGGTTGGAAGGGACCTTTCAAGGCCATCTAGTACAACCACTGGCACACACTGGCAGGTCCAGTTTTTCATCCACCAGTACCCCAAGCCCTTCTTGGCTGTATCGATACTGGAGCCTACCCTGACCCCTTGTGCTGGGACATTTGTTTATCGGATGTTTCAGTCAGTGGGTTTGTCATGCTGATTAGGGCCTCACAGTGATTTGTCTGTGGGTGCAGATGTAGCAGATCTCATCTATCTAGCCAGTTTGAGTTCTGAGTAGTAATCCCTGGTCAACCAATGATGTGATGAAGGTGGAAAAGAGATGCTAGAATCACAATTCCATATTTTTAGTGTTTAAAGACAGGAACAGTCATGCTAGCATTTTTCTAAAATACTCCCAAACCCCACTTACAGAGACAAAGTCTACATCGACAGCAAAGATGTGTTTAGATGATTGCGGGATCTGGGAAGCCTATGGAATAGAAAGAGCTTACAACAGAAGGACGGGTTCAGTCTAATGAAAATGAAAGGCTACTGGCACTTATTAAAAAGATCACGGAGTAGTTTTAAAAATGCAAGACTGGGAAAAGCAGATAGATCAGACAGCAATCTAGAATGAAGTTCTCTAACTCTCAAGGAAAAACAAAGGTAGAATTTGATAAAATTAATGTAAAAAACACCATAAACAGTCAACACAATGTCCCTTCTAAGTAGAAAATTAAACAAATAAGCAAACATGTCATATATTGTACCATAGCTGCGCTAGAAGCTTAGGAAGTAAGATGGATAAGGAAAGCCTGACTTTGAGAGAGAATAAGGAAACAACTTGGGTTCTTTTTAAGTTGATAACAAAACTGAAAATTGTCCTACGAAGGGGAAAACAGGGTGAAGTCCAACACTATATGGGAACTGACTTTGCAGCTTGAAGAAGCTGCAGACTGCAAAATGACAGTTACACCAGTTGTAACATAAAGAGAAGTGCAGAGAACGAGAGCATACTTATGGGAGTATTTGCTTGCTAATTCTTACAGATCTAATTTATATTTCTGAACAGATGGGTTTGTGGTTACACAGAGCGCTGGGTATGTTCAAATGACCTACTACAGAATGTGGTTACCTCTGCCTTCTCCCTAAAGCAGCGTTATAGGAGGATATTGGTACCTCTCTATGCCATGGGACATAACGTTGTACAGGTTACTCCACATTAAGTTTTCTTCTGTTCAATAGTTAAGTAATCCAAAGCCAGGAGGGTGGTCTTGGCTAGCAAAGCCAGACATATGAGCAAGCAAAGTGCCTGATTCTGCCTGAAATATTAATGCTAAAAGCAGCGAGGAACGAGAGGTATGTGCAGAATCAGGCTCTCCAGGAAAACCATTCACTTATATGGGCAAATATTTGCCATCCCTTTTCATTAGATCATGGAATCCGTTATCCCTAGGGCCAGGGAAACAATTTTATAGCCTTTTTGTTTTCTACTGTCCTTATTTGAGCATATTCGTTTGACTGTGCTATGTTTTATTTGAGAGAAAACAGCTTTGCATTTCCAGTTCCATAGTATTGTTACAAAACAGCAACACATTCATCAAAGAACTTAATTCATTTGCAGAACTACCAACCTGTGTCTGGTTTAGAGTGGAAGTATATCAGGAGAGAGACCTTATTTACTTGAATTATTTTTTAATCCACCTCTAGATGCATGTGTTGTTCAAAACTTACTAAAACTGAGCTATTTCTTACTAGAAGTAGAATCTAACTGGCAATTATCTGTACTAAAGATAGAGAAAGGAAGTATTTTGGGAAGAAAACCATCTGATAGTAATCAGACCTGAACTGGTCCTCTTACCTGCCCTTAAGGCTTCCTACATCCTAGAAAAGTGTTTAGCACTAAATCTGGAAGAAATGAGGTGTTGGATTTCATTAATTCTTTAAACCTTTTTTTTTTTTTAAAACCATACCATCACTGGAGAGAAATCTGATGGATGTCCTGGAACTTATCAGAAGGTTACATGGCAGTCAATATGCAGAGTAACAAAGCTTATTTTCTGAATGGTTGTTTCACGGTTAGTTTTGTGTTGGAACCCCATTCTTTGAAATGTCTTTGTGTTACCCTACTAGAATAGCTCATAGGTGTATTAGAAGAATCAAGTAAAACATTTTCCTCTGCACTATAATACATGGAAGGAATAGATCAAGAAAATCTTAAAAGTAATAAATGCTTCAGAGACTGAGAGCGCTGCAACTGAACTGGAAGCAGTAGCAGATATTTTCAGTTTATATTCTGCGTACAGATAAAGGGGACTCTAATTCTTAGGCTTAGATTTTGATCTGATTTATTTTGAGTATTGGGTCAATAATTAGATAAACACTGGATCAAAATTACACACTACATCGTTGCTTCTTAAAGATAAGGGTCAGATAATCCAGGCTAGACAAGGCTTGGAGCAACCTGGTCTGGTGGAAGGTGTCCCTGCCCATGGCAGGGGGGTTGGAACTAGATGATCTTTAAGGTTCCGTTCTAACCCAAACCACGCCACAATTCTATGAAAATCACTGAGGCCAATATTTTTTCCCAGTTGTCCTCCAAATGAGCACTTGAGTGCTGAGATGTGTTCTGGGAAGTTCATGTTGCTTTTTGTTATGTTCCATCTTTTCCACAGGCCGTAGTACAGGCCACATCAGTCATAGAGCTATTCTGTTAAACCCCTCATCTCCTCAGGATACAGTATCTATAAACTGGCTCCATCTCAGCACTGTTAATGTCCTTATATGACACTTTCCCCTTTGTCAGGCTTAAGTCTTTGGACTTAGACTTCTGAAAAGCCCATAAATACTTCTTGAAGATACCAGCCAACACATAGTCTTTGGCCTTTCCGGATGTTCTAAGAATGTTGTCAAATGGCTATATCAGTCTGTTGGTTGGGATTTGAGTATCATGGATTTTTCTGTCTATATTATTTTGGAACATACTTTCAACTTATTAGGTGATGCAGATTAAAAGACAACACATAATTTGAAATTAAGTCACTATGTGCTCTTTAAATAGCAGAAGGAAGACCACATGTTTACTAAATGAGGTCATGTGGGAATTTCAGAGCATTTTTATATCAAAACATTTAAAATCAAAATATGAGAGAATCAGAACTTCATATTTGGCTTGATGAAATACACTACTTTCGCCCTGAATTTGTTCAGTGCAGGGCAAATCTAGCAAAGGTATAATATCTTTCAGCTTGAACTAATGTGATAAGTATTTTTCTCTTGGGACAGAGTACTGAGAAATATGCCTGAAAACAATAAAGAATAAGGCAGTAATTGAGGCATTGTAGGATAATATTAGAAAACAATACGTCAGTGTTGATGGTAATTGAAAACATGTACTCAAATATATGTCAATGGATCCTGGAACTCAATTGCTGGGATGATAATTAGTTTCGTGGTTGCTTGGTGGATAGGTGTCGTAAAAAAGTGCAGAGACCAGCAAACATGGAGGGAGGAATGTCTGATAATCAGCAATGAATATTCACTTGCGTTAATAAACAAAGGAGAACTCTTTCTCATCTTTAAAGATAAACTATTGGTTCTCTGTCCTCCTGGAGATTTTAAAAGCCTTTCAATGCCTTTGTGTTCCTTTACAAAGTGTAGAGCTTGAAGTACAGCAATGCTACATGTTCTTTTTTTCCTTTGTTTTTCAGATTATGTATTTCGACTCAGTTCTGTGCTGTGCAGGAGTGCTGGCAGGCCTGTCTAGTCTGAATAGCTCTGGATTTGGGAATGCCCCTGGTATGACTGAGATGTCAGAGGTTTAGGAGCACCAAAATCCTCACCAGAAGTGCTTGCACAGATGTCTGTAGCCTTGGCTCTGGGTGTCACAATGTGTATGTACACTTCTTACGCAGTATACGTGCTCCATCCACAGCATCCATGTGAAGGGTCATTAGCTAATCTACTGTTCTGTGGGAGGATAGGCAAATATATTATGAAAGTATTCCGAAAGGTGTCACTGAACTAAGGGGGAAGTATAAGCTGGGGTGAAAGGTCTTAATTGCTGATAAAAAGCTTAAGTTTTGTCGAAGTCGAATGTTGTTCTGAACTGAAAAATTGATGTTTCAGAAAGCACCGAAATCGTTAGATGTTTTTGGAACTTCCCATTTATTTTCTCAACTGTAACAATTTTCTTGTTATGAGTTTACCAACTGCCTCAGTTGATCTGAATTCAATTTATTAATTTGCAGGAAAAGAACTAATTGAAAAATTTAATTTAGTTTTAATGCTGATTCTCTAAGGAGGATTTAGTATCTGGTATTATGGAGGCCAATAGAAATTCTCAAAGGCTGAGGTTGAAACTTGGTAAGAGAGAAGAGGAGAAGGTACTTCCTTGCCAGTTTGTCACTTAGATTGTGGTTCCAATACATCCAGAGGCATTTTGCCTGCCTTGATTCTCTGTAGGCAAAATGTGTTTGGAAACTCTGGTGGGTGCATCCACACAACTCTATCCCATACATAAGGAACAGTGGCTTCAAAAGAGCTCTTCTGGCTCTGTTTCTTACAAGCTGTCATCGCAAAATGTTCTAGCAATGTATTTTTGGAAAAGACTTAAATTAGGTTAAAATTTCCTATAACTATTATATTTCTATTTCATTGTACAAAAAGGAAAACAACACGAGAAAGTAAACAGTCCTTTCTTGCTCAATGGTCTGTTTATGCTTTGAGTATGAAACACAATGTAATATTTTATTTTTGGATCAAAATCATTTAATTTTGCAGGTCTTACCATTGCAAAATGAATTGAAATCTCTGACCTTCCTCAGCTCGTAGCTGCATTTCACAGGCTAATTGGTTTGGCAGCAGCAGCTCTGACATGTGTTGCCACGTACGTGGCTGAGCATCCCCACCTTGATGCTCACCCTTCTGCCAAGGCTCCCGAGCTGCGGCCTCCCTGGGCACTCTGCTGGGGTGGGCGTTCAGCGCTGCTGCGGCGACTTACGGAACACGGCTGGGTCCTCTTTACTTTAGCCTGTCATATGACATTCAGGATGAGGTTCACGAGAGGCTGTTTTTGTTTTCCTCAAAACACAGTTGAATCCTAGGAGGAGTCGGGGGGATAATTCTCTTGGATCCTTTGCAAGGAGAGGGAAATAACCTTATAAAATGTAGCTTAGCAAATTTGGTAGGACTGGAACACAAGGAGGAGGAGGTTAGTGACTTTGGCTTTTGTATCGATTAGGAAAGATGTTGATGTTGGTCTCAAGGATTTATTTTTCTGGAATTGCTAGAGAACGTTTAACTAAGGGTCTGACTTAGATTCCATAAAGCATTACTCCCAAGCTTGTGACCAGCTAGTGGCTAGAGGAATTGTAGTAAGAGATCTTTTTGGTCCCTGTGTGTCAACTGTTTCCTGCTGCGGTGGCATACAGCTATCGAAGCTTTGTGTTCTGAATAATCACTGTCTCCTCTTTGCTACTGCAAAGCAATTGTACATCAAACTCCTTTTGTTCTCCCATAATTAAGAAGGCTGAAATAGAAGGAGTCAGGGAGTATGGCAGGAGCTGGTGCACTGGCATTTTTGCTAATTCCTTCCAAAAAAAAGGTCCTAAGTTTTTATGTGCAGTAGGTGGATCTTTCTTCCAGTTAAACTAATTTCCAAGGACACCAGAGTCTTTGGTGTTTTTATTCTGTGTCTGTAGCCTGTCTTAATTTCTAGTGTGTTAGCATTAAGAATATTTTAACACAGCATTGACTTTAGCACTAGAGCAGCCGTGCTTGCTTCCATGTTCGCTGGGCTCGGCACCATTCCTACCTGGGCACCGTTAGTTGGATGCTGGCTCACTGACAGCATCAATGGCTAGTATGAGCATTTTTACATCGGATCCAAGCTACACCCCTGGATTAGTGTGCAATCTGGGTGTTACAGGAATACCCTCAATTACGGTAGAGGTATCGAGGGCAATTCTTGAACCTCTTCATCCCAAATACAAGTAAGGTTTTTGCACACGCATGCCGCTCTTGCTGAATGCTTAGCCACAATGCAGTCTTGTTAGCTGAAAAAAAGTTGGCATATATGATGAGGAGTCAGCGAAGCACTCTGTAGAGTGTTTATCTAGCCCTGTAGAAATGCTTTAACAAGTCTGCAAGAGCCTGCAGGATCTCAGAAACGTCACTGCAGAGGGCCAAAGCTTTTTAGCCAGCAGCAGTGCTGTGAAATACGCTGTGGATGTTTATATAGTCAGATGTATACGTAATCCTAGCCATTGCTGTAACTGTGGGCTCGTTTCAGAAAGAAATAAGAGTAAAGGTCTTGTCCTGCAAAACAACAAATGATTTCAGCTCTTACTATGCCTGTATAATCTTACAGCAAAAACACTGAAGGCATATGACCAAACCCAATAATGCTCATAGGTATCAATCTTCTGCTAACTGGGTGCTTGAATGAACTTTTATTTGCTTTCATTTCACTTATTTAATATTTTAGGAATGATATTATTTCTTGAAATAGGAATTTAATTCTTCTTTCCCTTTTGTGGTGTTTATTAAGTTGCAGGGACTGACACTGAAGCTGCAGGTGGAGCAGATATGCTTGTCACTAAAATACCAAACAGACACTCTGGCTGAGCCTTGTGCGCAGAAGGATTTCTCCTTGACCACTGTGGGTGCCTTGATTGGATCCTCTGGATGGAGCTATCTCATGCTTGTGGTAAGGAAATACCACTAGTTTGTCGCCTATTCTGTGTGAAATAAGACTAGGGCATCTACTTTGGAAACTTTTAGAAAGGAGATGTTGCAGGAGATTGGATGACCAGACTGGCTGACAGAATTATGCTCATAATGGCAGTAACTAATGAAAAGTTATGACAATAGGATCAATGTCTGGTGGGTTTTCTAGAATTAGGATTTGGCAAATGAATTCCTTAGGTACCAAGGACAACAAAGAAATCAGAATATGTCTGGGTTGCATGATGCAGAGCCGTATAGAGTTATCCAGCCAACTCAAGGATTGCAAGCAGAATATATGTGCTGGGAGAGCCCTTCCTCATTCTCCCCCTGCTTTTCAGTAGCCCCTTTACCAATAGCTCAAGCACTTCACTGAACATTGTCACAGGCACGGTGGACTGGGCATTGACCGATGGAGATTAAACTACTGGCCTTTGAAAGAGTTGATTCCTTCAGGTCAGAGTGTGGTCTTACACCGTAGGAGAACTTCCATAGCTTTGCCCCAGTTCTTGCCATTCTGTATGTAACCAGTTCCTCGTACACTAAATCTGGCAATTGGACTTTAAAAACAACTAGGAGAAGCAATAACAGCAGTGTGATTTACTTGTAAAACCAACGATGTAAGTTAATATTTTATAAAATGCTGAATGACCTTCACTGACGGATCTCACCCAGCAAATGACTTTGAGGAAATGGGAAATGTGCTGTTTCATAACAAGCAAGACGGGAGATGTTATTTAAACAAAGAACATCTTTGTTTTGCTAGGGAAAAATGTTAAGGTAGTTTAGGGAGAAGAAGAAAAATGGTTTTAAAATGGCTGAAAAACAAGGTTTTCTCAAAGGCGTGTCTGAAAATCTGTTTGAAATGTGTGATTTTGATGCCAAGTGGGATGCTGAGTTTTTTTTCTTAAAAGAAAAAAAAAAAGGCAATGCAATACTGAACTGTTGAACCATTGCTGTATCGGTTTCACAGCTTGTTAAAGTAAACTTTAATGAGCTGAAGAATAATGCAGTCTGACTTCCCAAACAAACTACATGGGAATTTACAGCAAATGAACTATTTATTTTGGGATTCTTTCAATGGACTTGGAACTGATGTTTAGACCAATGTGCTCATTTAGTATGTTCACATTTAGGCCGTGATCAGATCTGAGCCAAACGTCATTTTGTGGGTGGATATGGCACAGCAACTACAGCAGGAAGGAAACCTATGGAAATTGTTGGAGCTTGCACTGAAGCTGGATTAGACCAAGCTATTGAAATGATAAAGGAGTCTAATTCCATCAATACTCCAGGTGAGAGTTCAGATATTTGTTGTTCAGTTACTCAGTAGTAGGCTTTTCAAGCTACCTTGGGTCTTGCATAATGTTCTGCACTGTCACTTTAATTGTGTCAAAATCTTGTTTCCACTTTCTTTGAATGTATCAAATTCATGCTTGTTATCCAAACATTAAAATTGTTACATCCCTCTTCTCTCCTGACATGACACTCGTGTCCCATCGGATGTTAGCCATCATTCCTGACTGGGCTTTGCCCATACATACAGGCCTCTACAGTCATTACTCCGCTTCATGCCTCATCACCTCTGTCCCATTGCATATTCTAAGCTCATCAGAAACTGGATTGTCCTGAGCTTTCCAACAGAGCACTGTTTTTCTTTACCTTGAATTCTGTTCTGGAAGGCTGCCTGCTGAGTCATTTGCTTGCAGACTTACCTGAGTGCACGTAAGTTGCCCAGCTTCCCTTTGGTAATTCTACTCTTCGGTCTTTGATGCTAATTTTCATCCTTGATTTTAAGTGTTTCAGGGCACAGATTTTGCTTTCTTGTCTGTTGCAGACTAGTGTGAAGTATTAACTGTTACTTAGTGATGTACAAATATGCAAGAGACTTGAAAATTTGCATTATAGACATAAAAAATACAATATAAGCAAAGAAGGGGGTTAAAACAAATGTCTGGTCACAAAATGCAAGGCTGTATTTTTTCTTTCTATGTTTGCAGTGAAACCTTTTGTTCAGATGTATTCAGTAAGTACACTTTTTGGTGACAAGTGGCACTGAATCCCAGTAAGCCCATTTAATACACTCTCCTGGATGTATGTGGCACTAGCGAACGCCGAATGTTTTCTGGTGTAGTGAATTACAACCATAATTAATGTTACAGTTCTAATGAAAAACGTTGATTAACAAGAAGTAGCACACTTGATAAAACAGCACGCGTCTTGGTACTACAGTCCTCATGCTTCTGTAATGATATGGCACAGGACAAAAGGGTTCATCGGGGCCCTAGACCTAAGCCTGCGCTAATCTTAATTTCATCAGGTTTACGCCTTTTGTCATAGGTTTTACTATTGTTGTACGTACCAGCTACACTGTAAGCCAGAGCTGCTCTTTACGATTAGACCTTAATGAACAACGCCTCAGTGAACTCTGCTGGGAGTTTTTCTCATCTTAAAAAATAACGAAGGCCTCTAGCGTAGAGCTGGGCATAGTGAAAATACAAGGAATTTGGGCACAAACCTGAAATGGATATTTTTTTTAACCCTTTGAATGGTACTGGTTTATAGCAAAGAAACATGAGATGAAGTTAGTGAAGTTACTTCGCTGGGTCTCCCACTTTGTGTTAATTCTTTTAAAATAAGAAAATCTGTTGTTTTTCCTAAGAATGGGCAACCTGGCACTGCCAAGATTTATGCAGGGTCATCAGCTATTCAGGCTGAGATTACTCCAAGAATGGCAAGCTTTGGACAACATTCAGTTTCCATTTGCAACAATAACAGAAAAGTGCGTGTCATGATGCTTTAGGACATTTTGATTTCTGTAGGATGGAGGGTACATGGACAATATTAACCGAGGTCAGGAAACATTCCGTTTTCACGCATCTCCTCCCTAGGAATGTGCCAGCTCATCGTTCTTCTTTCGTTGTAACAAATCGCAAAAAGCTATAGCACTTTATGAATACATGTGAACAAAAGACTGTAGTTCCAAACACGTAGGAAAAAATCCTTAAATAACATAGTTTTGAGGCACTGCATTGCCTGAAGCACTTGCTGTGTAGCCAGTTGATCTGCTTTGCACCTCTGCTGGAACCTGAGGTGAGGTCTAGGTCTTCTCTCCCCTCGGTTCCAGGCGTTAGCAGCGCTGCGTATACCTAGGGTTGTAATCAAGCAGGCCTCTCCAGCTGACCCAAGCATACAGTTGGCTTCTTTCAGATGCAGCTGCATGCAGCCCTTAGCCAAATGGATGGGTCATCACGATGAGGGGCCTCTGAGAGGAGAGGGAGATGGAAAAAAAGGAAGAGAAGTGCCAAAGTGCCTCCCCCAGCAAAGCAGGCTGCTGTAGAGAGGGATGTTAAGTGCTGTTGTTTTTGTATAGTCACATTAAAAAAATCCAACAGAAAACATTCAAAGTCCTAGAAATTTGTTACTAGTCAAGATGTTTATATACTCTTCCCCTGAAGATTAAAGAAATTATTTTTAAAAGGGTCAGAGGCTTTATTTGCGATAAAATAGTGAATTCCAGATAGAACGCTGCCGTGTTAAAAACACAGACACACACACACAAATCAATGCTCAGGGTGTTAATGATTTGTGGGTTTAATTTTTGCTCGCTTAATTTTCTCTTCTGGATTTTTTTTTTTCGCTTAAGGCCTAAGTTTGTGAGGATGGCAAGTGGTTTTAAGTGTATTCCCCACTGCATAAGTAAGGAAGGCCATAACAGCTGTGACCTTTTTTCTGCAGATGCACACGATGTCTAGCATCAGGAAGAAAGGCAAAAACTGCTCTGTCCTGCCTCTGAGCCTTCCCCCTCCTTCCGAGGCTGCCGGCTATTAAATCAGAGGGTACGTAGGCCGCTGACAAGGTGGGGCAATTTCAACAGCCCCTTTTCAGATCGCTGAGTCACTGTGCATTGGCCATGTTTCCTTCACATGAGAATTCCTTGCTGCTTTGTCTGTTTTAGAGCTGCTTTGCATCGCTGGACCCAGCTTAATGGATGGGAGTCAAACTGTATGCTTTTGTTCCAAGCAAATATGCAGGTAATACCTCATAAAGGAAGGTTTACGAGCTAAATTTAGTACCATGGGATCTTGAATTTGCTGCCTGTGAGAAGAGTCTGTGTCACATCTTCAGCTGACCGTCTTTAAAATGTTTCTGACTCAATGTCCATCTTAAACTCCATCTGGAAAGGCAAAATGATGTATCTACTCATCATGAATGCCTGAGAAAGGTGCTCTGCACGAGGCTATCTGCTTGCCTTTTATCTGGTGCTGGAAGTTTGTCGACATATTTACATGCATTTTAGAAACTTGGGAACAGCAGGGCAAACAGCCGTTTCTGTACTAGGCTGCTTTTATTCCTCCCTCTGCTCAGAGTAGACCTATGGTTGCCTTACACCTGGAGACTGTTTGGGATGTAACAGTACACTAAATTCCTTTGGCTCATGCACCTCAGTTACTTGGAGGCCTGTTGCAGAAGATACAAAAATGGTACGGCTGGAACATCCTTGCCTTCGCTGGTTGCCAGGCTCCTGGGAGGTGTAGCCAGCCCTATGGTTAGAAAGGTTAAGAGGAATGGAACCTGGAAAGTGATGCTGATTTAATAAGAACTCTAGGAGAATGAACAGATGTGCAGACCATTAAGCTGGACTTTACTGAGCAAACTGTGAACAACTTAAAGGAAAAATCAAAAAGAAAAGAATCCGTAGGCATGTGGATGTCTGTTTGGCAGATGAGTTGCTGCTGCTTCTGCAGATGTCACATTTCACAAACCCAAAAAGAATCGCAGAATCACAGACTGGTTTGGGTTGGAAGGGACCTTAAAGCCCATCCAGTTCCAACCCCCCTGCCATGGGCAGGGACACCTTCCACTAGACCAGGGTGCTCCCAGCCTCATCCAGCCTGGCTTGGACACTTCCAGGGATGGGGCCTCCACAGCTTCTCTGGGCAACCTGGCCCAGTGCCTCACCACCCTGTCCAGGAAGAACTTCTTCCTGATATCTAATCTAAAGAGTTCCTTGAAGAATTCAGTGTGTGTAAGGGTGATCTGGTTGACAGCACTGGTGCTGCAGCTCTAAACTCAGCCACGTTTCCTTACGAAATGCAGCATTCGTGGGCACGGTGGCTAGAGGCTTTAGGAATTATTAGCAATTTTTAGAGCTGTGTTCTACCATCTTGACCCAAGCTGTGGAATCTCTTGGGCTACTGAAGTGCCAGTTCCTGGACCAGCGATGGATTGTGTGTGAATGGAGTGCTGCTTGCATGCAGAGCCGTGGGACTGAGGAACTGCACAGAACAGAGGTCGTAGATTTGGAGCGTGAGTTGTGTTGAAATAAAGTACACGATATAACATAATGGACGTCATCCTCAGATTCCACATATGCGCTCCATTTAGCAACCTCACCAGGGCCTTGCGTAAGAGTGTCTCTTAAATCTTAGGAGTATTTATTTTCATCATATCTTACATGGAGAATGCACCAAATTTTTTTAATAGTTTTCATTAGCACATGCAACTGCCAAGATTCAGCTCTAGGTCTGAACACCAACAGATGGACCTAATTTTTTCATTCAGATGAAACAACAAACTGTCATCATTTATTGTATGCTTGATTAATGTGCTTTGGTGTTGTCCTGATAACTTGAAGCAGTGGCTTTTCCTTTCATAATAACGCATTTGGTAATAGATTTCCTTTTTGTCTCAGATACAGACTTGGCTCTGCTTATTGGTGCAAACGACACAGTAAACTCGGCAGCGCAGGAAGATCTCAATCCTGTTGTCACTGGTGCGCCAACGCTGGAACTCCAGGAAGCAAAAAAAGGGGCTAAAGCCCAGCGACAGAGTTCAGCCCAGCCTTGGTTATGATACGTTAATGTCTACACAGAGGTAAACAAGACATGTCTTTTCAAAACTGACCCCTCACGGGATGAATATGCGTAGGCACGTGTTGAACTGAGAACAGCTGCTGCCCACACAGGGAGGGCAGTCCTCTGCAGCAGCCTAGAAAAAGAAATTCTGGTCACTTCCACAGGACCATCCGTATGGTGGAACAGCTACAGTACTGCGCGCTACTGTGCTTGCTTGAATCCACTCTGTTCGTTTTCACGGACTTGAAAAGATTGCAGATTCCTTGTTTCTTAGCCCGTTTTATTTTTTCAGCGGGTTCTCCTTTTAAACCGAGCAAGATCAGCCAGGCTAGGCCTATGGTGGAGATTATTTTGCATTTAAGAGGTTGGCAGTATAGTTTTGTTGGCACATTCCCTGGGAGCTGCTTCAGGCATTCATTTTAAACCAGTTCCCCAGATAAAGTAAGCCATATTCAAGGGAGAGAGGGAGCTTTTGGCAATATAAATGTTTCTGTGTTATAATTTTGCCAGCACAGTCATGACAGGAAAGAACGTTTGTACTCTTAACTGACACAGGTATGCGGGTTGAAGCTAATGTTCCCAACACACTTAGTTAGACGTGTGTGAGGCTAAAAGAGGAAGTAGCAGGATCAAACCGCTTCAGGTGGGCTGAGGTGCTGCACACCATGTTTCTACAGATTGAAGCTGTATCAAACTGCCTCCCCATTTGCTGTAAACGCAAAAAAAACCCCTGACTGTGCAGCACTGATGTGGCCCAAAGGAAGCCCGTGAAGAGGGAAAGCTTGACAAAATGTTTCACTTGCACAGACTAATCACTAGAAAGTGCAGGTTCAGGTCAGCTGGAATTCGTGCTGCATTTAAAAACCAATGTAGTCATGAAACTGAAGTGCGTTGTGTCCCCCACCCCCAATTTCTGAAAGAAAGAAAACATGATGATCTTGAAATACAAATTTTTATTGAGCATTAGCAGCAGCATTTAAAATGAAGTCTGTGGTTTCAGCTCAAGCCAACTTTTTTTTGCTGGAACCCAAAGTATTGTTCTTCTGCGGAGAAGACACTAAGGACTCGGAGAGAGTCCGACTCTGATTCGTTAGCATCTGTCTCCAAAGCAAACAGATTCAGACACTGTGCTAGGGCAGACCTTCAGGCTCTGAGGGTGGCCTTCACGTGTGGTACAAGCCCATTAGGAGAGACTTCAAAATGGAGTGCATCCTAGGCATGTTGGGTTTCTTTATAATTCAATTTTTAACTGAGAAGTAGTAAGGTTTTCCATATGGAAGGCAGCCTAACTCATTATGACAAAAGCCTCAGGAGTCCTGGAGTACATTTAAACCCAGGACTTGTTGGCATTAACCGACAGACATTAATATGACGAGAGATTATAGCCAATCTTGTCGACAGCATGTCTGGAGACAAGAATGAGGCATAAAATGTTGCAAAAAATGAAGAGTCCATGTTATACCTCACATCTACCTAATTTGATTTGTGAAAGTTACATGTTATTCCAGATCATCTGCATAAAAATGCACTCTCATGGATTAAAGGCCAGGTCTTACCTCAGTTTGGTAGGAGGGAAGATACAAAATTTACAGTTACATGAACAGGTTTACATGCTGCTACTTAATAAAATTATGTCAAGATAAACACTACCATGAACAGAGGAGTTCATAAACTAATTGCATATCATTAATAAAAACCGAAACACCGGAGAAACACTAACTCTGGTCTGATTATTTTATTCTCCAGTGAGTAATCAAAGGACAGCAAAGAAGCCATCGTGTTGCACCATATACAGTATGATTTTTCCATCATGGTCACACGTGTGCATGTTCACTGTAGGTGTTTGTACACGCAACTACCTGAGGTAAACACACTTCCTCAGTACCAGGGAGCTCTTCCTCCCTTCTCGCTGAACAAGCGGCGGAACATGATCCACGGCATTTCCTCAGGGCAGGGGAGTCACAGTTTCTGTGCAGTTCAACACTCTTGAAACTCCTTTGCAGTTTTACTCTCTGCATTGCTTGGGAGTAACCTGTTCACACCTTTGGCCTCTCCTGGCACGCCCCATTACGCCTGGATGGGTAAATGTAATACTTCAGTGTTGCTTGGAGATGCAAAGAACCTGTGATACGTTGAAATGAGTAGGAAACCCAGAGTAGGAAACTCAGAGTGCTGATACCCAGATTGGTGAAAAGGTATGGAATGCTCTTTGTTTTTCCAGTGTGTTGTTTGGAAGGATAATACAGCTCATGGGCTGGGTAGCGCAGCCAAACTCAACAAATGAATTCCCAGTCAAACGACTCACCTGTCTACGGTAACAGGCTCAGCTATATGGCTGTATCTAATGAAAATATACATTTGCTCTGTGCACAGAAGAGTTTTTTCTTCAGTTTTGTAAACTCTGATACCACACTCGGATTTTTCTTAATGTTCCCTAAGACAGAAACAGCACAGGAGAAAATCTTTTGGCTTGTGTCCTAATACATTTATTGCTAGGAGGGCGGTACAGATTTACTGGGACTTACACATGTATGCATCCTGCTGTACAGCCCTTATCACTGGCGCGGGAATATTTTACAGTCAGAACCTTTGAAGTAATAATACTCAGCCTTTCGATTTCATGCTGAGTGCAACTGGCTTATGGGCCCAGCTTCATCTGTGGAGACACGTTATTGGAGGCAGGAATTAACTGCAGGTAAGGGAAGGGCAGAGGATGTCAGGTTGGGTGGGACTCACTCTCAGTTATACTGGTGTGGAGCATTTTCTTCCGCTGACTCTTCTGTGGCATGTTTTTAAACACCCTATTGCAACACGAGTGGTCTGAAAAGCCAGCAGTAAAACCACAGTTGACTTGAATGTGATTAGCAGCACGTGTGTTGCTAAAGGTAAACAAAGTCTGTTTTGCATTAAAGCATAGAATCATAGAATCATGGAACGGTTTGAGTTGGAAGGGACCTTAAAGCCCATCTAGTTCAAACCCCCTGCCATGGGCAGGGACACCTTCCACTAGACCAGGTCGCTCCAAGCCTCATCCAGCCTGGCCTTGGACACTTCCAGGGATGGGGCATCCACCGCTTCTCTGGGCAACCTGTGCCAGTGCTTCCCCAACCCCTCCGTAAAGAACCTCTTCCTGATATCCAATCTAAACCTCCCCACTTTCAATTTAAACCAGTTACCCCTTGTCCTGTCACTACAGGCCCTTGAAAAAAGTCCACCCCAGCTTCCTTGTAGCCCCTTCAGGTACTGAAGTAGTTCCCACCTCTTGCTGTGGGACTCAAGAACTATTTGAATCTTCTTCTGGCAGGTAGAAATGAAGAAACCACACCACTCTGAGTGTCTGTAAAAGTTTAATGTGATAAACTACCTTCAAAATTCTACAGCATCTGGTTTTTCTTCAGACCCCATAAAATGCCAGCAATGTGTTCTCTTTCCCAACAGGTGAACAGGAAGAATGTTGTACATTTTTCATATAAACACTTCCTTTTAGCGTTGGTATTACTAAGTGTCACCAGTCAAAATCAACGTTCTTACTCCTGACAGCACTGGAATTTAACAGAAACAAAGTCTCTCGAGACACAGGGTAACAGTTCGGGAATCGTGCTGAGCAGTTCAGGACCTCACTGGGTGACCTCACCTTCTGCCATCAATAGCTGAGCATCCCACTGCTGCACGGCCTCTCCACCTGGCTGGGAAAGCTGTCCTGGTTTGACATCGCTGCAGTCACTGCCAAGTTTTGTGTTGCAAAGCAGATTCGACGAGTGCAGCTGATGCGCAGCTTTTTGGGATACTCTGAGACGCAAGTTGATGGTACCTGCGAGCGTGTTACCTGCGCAATAGTAAATGATGGGGAATCAAGGAAGTTTCCCCACCCACCCCCCATTTTGGTAGTTTTCAAAGATCGGTGGAATGGATTTTCACGTCACATTACGCTTGACAGTACGCTCTGACTATCATTTATGAAGGCAGACTGATTCTTGAAGCATTCAGGCAAAATACTGAAACTCAGTGCAAGAGAAAAGGAAGAGCCGATCGCTCTGCGGCTCCGCAGTCGGGCCTGAAGAAGCCCGTGTGGAAAACCAGATGGACTCCAACTGAAAAAAACTTGCCAGAAGCAGTAGCAAGGGGTTTACATCAGGTGAGATTACAAGTGCTTTGGAAGGTTCGGCTGTAGATTCCGAGCTGCCACCTCTTTTCCTTCTCAATGCATCTTTACCCCATGCGCTGCCATGACCCTTTTTTCAACCTAGGCTTGGATGACATTTGTGCTACCTTCCAGGAAAGGAATTGTTTTTTGCAGCTCCCTCTCGTATTCATTTAGAGGAAAGCATTAAATACTCCCTCTGACCAAGCGCGCAGGCACGCTGAAGTGCAGCCACTTCACGTTCCCGGCCAAAGAAAGAACAAAAATACCCACAGTAAGCAAAAGCAGATGGCTTCAGTGGCAGGAAATGAATGAGCCAGAGTGCAGGTAAAACGGCTCTGGGAACACATCGGGGAGGTTTGCAATGACAGGTTCTTTGTTATCGGGGGCCTCCCCACAGCCAGCCAGATGTCTTCTGTTGGGGAAGGAGACAGAGATGCTCTTCCTTTTCCTCCCCCTTTAACTGATGGCTGTTTAAGTTACCGCTAATGGAAGCAGAAGCCTGTTTTCCCCCTTGCTCTCTGATGCTTTTGGAAGCAGAAGAGAGTTGGCGAAGGGGTATGCTGATAGGGAAGAACAGGCCCAGAGCTGGCCGTTACCTCCCCACGACCCTCATTTCAAAGAACAGGGAGGTCAGCGCTGCTAATTGCACTTGAGAGGATTTACCACTCGATCGCATTCATTTGGTGAGACAAAATCATTCTTTAGCCTAAAAGCTGGAAAATTGTTATCAGAAGAACGTATTGAGACATTTTCAGTGTGAGAAGATGACTTGGTGGGTCTGGCTCCTTGTAACAGTGCTGAAGTTAAACCGAGGTTTTAAATATTTTTACAGAGGGGAGAGCAGGAGGTGGGAGAGAAGGGAGAACTGCCTCTGCTTCTCAGACAGAACAGGTTTGCGGCAGGAGTGACGATAACCCCCTCCCTGCCCTCGTAAAAGGTTACCACAGAACACCAACAGGCCGTAATTAATTACAGGTATTAGATGTGCCTCTGTCACTCGGTATAAGAAGGATTCTCACATTACACAGAGGTTGCACTGGAAGAAAAACAACCTGAACCCAGTTCCTGGACACAGCGCTCCAGATTTGAAATCTTTTCTGTACGTGGATTTCACCTGAGAATTCAAATGAATTCACTTTTGGAAGAGATTCGTAATTCCCATTGTTCAAATGAAGTAAGGTACACGAAACTTAAATTTGCAAACCATTATTAACCTTAGGAAACTATTTTCCAAAAGTAACAAAGAACAGCTTATATAAGCTTTTATCTGACCTCTGCTTCTTAAATAAAAAAACATGTTTTCAGGGAAATGTGCCTTGGAAGTAACTCCCCCCTCCCCCCCGCCTCGATTTTTCTCTCTGGTTCTTGTAAAACATTAGGTCAGTGGGTTCATTTTATTTTTGTTTGTTTAAAGTGGGTGAAAGTTTCCTTCTCGAGCTATTACACTTGTGTGATTTAAAAAACAATATTACAACAATCTTTGTTTAAGAAATACAAGAACAGATGGAAATGTCAAAAGACTATCAAAATTCATACCAAAGGAAATGGCGTTAATCACTGCAAAAAGCCCAAATAACTCAACAGCATTAAGAACCGAATGAATACGAAATGTATTCAACAGCACCATGACAGGACTGCGAGAGTTGGGCTTGTTCAGCCTGGAGAAGAGAAGGCTCCAGGGAGACCTTATAGCATCTTCCAGTGCCTGAAGGGGCTACAAGGAAGCTGGGGGGGACTTTTTACAAGGGCCTGTAGTGACAGGACAAGGGGTAACAGGTTTAAATTGAAAGTGGGGAGGTTTAGATTGGGTATCAGGAAGAAGTTCTTCCCGGAGAGGGTGGGGAGGCACTGGGACAGGTTGCCCAGAGAAGCTGCGGATGCCCCCTCCCTGGAAGTGTCCAAGGCCAGGCTGGATGAGGCTGGGAGCAACCTGGTCTAGTGGAAGGTGTCCCTGCCCATGGCAGGGGGTTGGAACTAGATGGTCTTTAAGGTCCCTTCCAACCCAAACCAGTCTGTGATTCTATGACTGCTGATTTTTCTCATTGCCTGGCAAATGAACTCCAACACAGATGTGTATTTCACAATTATCTTTTTGTTCTGGCTTCCAGCCTCTGTTTGCCATGGTGCTGTTACAGCTCATGCAGACTTTGTGTGCACTCACGGCACAACCAGCACTTCTTGCAAACGGAGGAGACGTGTTCGTTGCCCACTGAAGTATGCGATCGCTTGTGCAGGTAAGCATACAGATCTGAAGAGAAGTATGACCTGCGGAGCGTGTATTTGTACCTTCTATTCTAAGCAGTATTAACATTGATTTCAGTATCCTGAGGCATTAAAAACCATAGTGCCAATCACTCGTTTGAGCTTGTGTGGATTGCTGTGTAAGTGTAAAAAGAATTCAGTGAAGTATTTTTCAAGGCACTGTTTCTGCATTCAGCGGGGTGTGAGTGCCCTCCTGGAAAGCACGCTACAGGTGGGAAGTCAGGCAGGAAAATATGCAACAAAAACTTTGAACTGCTTGTTTAAAAGATAATCTATTATAATTTTCCCATCTGTGTCACTGATAAGATTTAGGGGTTTTTAACACACTTCTGAGAATATTCAGAAACATTTATCCATCTTATATTGTACCTCTAATGCAACGTATTTTCTACCTTAAGACTGTAAGTTTTTGCCACGTGAATTCTTCTGGCAGAACACCCTATCAGGATAAAAATATATTCATAGAATCATGGAAAGGTTTGGGTTGGAAGGGACCTTAAAGATCATCAACCCCCCTGCCATGGGCAGGGACACCTTCCACTAGACCAGGTTGCTCCAAGCCTCATCCAGCCTGGCCTTGGACACTTCCAGGGATGGGGCATCCACAGATTCTCTGGGCAACCTGTCCCAGTGCTCCCCACCCTCTCTGGGAAGAACTTCTTCCTGATATCCAATCTAAACCTCCCCACTTTCAATTTAAACCCATTACCCCTTGTCCTGTCATGCGTGGTATAATGATGGTTAAGAGCTCGCTCTTTCCTATCACTAGGACGATTTTCCAGAATGAAACTTGAAAGTACATCATTCATATTCTAGTCACTTAATGTGCTCTTTAATTTTGTATTGGTCCCCCCCTCCTCCCCGATTAAATACCATCCTAATAGTTTCAAGAAGTTTTTGATGTCATGAAAGTGACATCGGTATTCGTGGGTCAAACACAAAGAAAACACCTGACACGAAGTATGAGCAGTAATAAAAAGTTAGCATGCTAATTTCTTTTTACAGTTAGAGATGGCTCCTTCTGGCAAGAGGGGCCAAGCCCTCCTATCCCCATCTCAGGAAATCATCTCACTATGATGAGCATATCAGGTCTGTAGGTTCAACCGCAGCAATTAAGTTTTCATCTAAGTAATTCTAATCAGACTGCTCATCAGAGTAGTTCTACAACCTCAGGTGTGCAGGACGTGAGGCTTGCAGCCCACTTTGGGACTGCCACTGGGGCCGTTATTAAGAGTATGATCTATTTCCTGTTAGATAAGAACACTTGTGCAGGTTATCATTACAAAAGAAACAGATTACAGTGTAGTGAAACTTACCTCTAGACAGGTATCTTACTCTTTTCCTGCACAACACTTGGCATTTTTAATCAACGTGTACATAAATGAAAAGAAAAAAAGGAGATTATCATATTGTCCTTGGTACGTCTCTTTCAGAACCTCCTGATGATAGTCCACAAGGAAATAATAAATCGCTTCTATTGTGGAAAGGTAAGTATCTGGCTTTCCCTTCTGGTGACGCCAAAAGCAAGTTTTCCTCGTCTTCAACTCAATTTGCAGCAACCCTGTCAAAACCAGAAAAAAGCAGCTAGGTGAGACAGCGTGGATTGGTGGATGGGGTGCCAAACAAGCCTTTAGTTTTGTTTCCTGACTTTGCTGCCAGCCTGCTGGCTGCTGCATGCAAATAATTCCTCCACTTTTCACCTGTAAAATGGAGGCAGTAACGATCCTCCTTTGTGAACCGCTTTGAAATTCGATGGACAAAGTGCTGTGAATTCTGGGTTGCAACCCTTGTATTTGCAATTAAACCCTGCAGGCTACCCTTGCGTTCATACGGCCTCACAGCCCGCGGTAAACCGCAGCGCCTCTTCCGACGGGGAGAGTGAAACCCACACCTACCGAGACCCGTCATCAAACTTCACCTCTGGCAAAGCCAACAGCCTTCAAGTGCCAGCCAGGATCACTCGGTTAGTCTGGCTGAACTGAGGAGTATTTGCTAAGAGCCAGACACTTCTCAGTTCTGCTTGTAAGTAACTGAAATCTCACTGGGATTACTCAGGAGTAAGTAGGCCAGAACCTGGCCCTTAATTTTATTAGAGACTAAAAGCATTCCCACTGGAGATGAAAGAAAGAAATGTATGGCATATGGAAATCTTATCTACTGTAGTTTCTGTAACTCTTTTACGAGTCCGATGAATTTTAAACATGTACCTTGATTTTTATGTTCCTTAAGATGCACAAACTACTCAAAACTAAAACCACTTTCATGAGTAATCACTTTGTAAGCAAGAAGGATAGCTGGACTCTCAAGAGTAGCGTATACACTTGTCAGTACTGGGATCAGCCTGTAAAATTATCTCTTTCTAAATGCTAAAATTAGAGACCAAGTGTGTCATGGAATGGCTTAGTACATGTAATAGTATAAATAACAACACGGTTTAAGAATTGCTTGGAAGTTATGGATGGAGACATTGCCGTAAGGTCCAAATTCAGGGGCGCCAGCTGGCCGATAGCCCGGCACTTGTAATTCTATACTTTCTCCCTTCAAACTGCTTCGTTCCTTCTAGTGTAATTGCTAGGTGGGCTGCGTTGTTGGCTTTGCAGGTAGTAACGTTTGGTATCTTGCATCGTAGAAGAAACATCTCCCACAGCATTGAAAAAAATTAACAGGAGATTCCATCAGTGAATTTAAATGTTACTGTTGGCATTTCAGCACTAAACATTCAAAACAACGTAGTCCAGTTACCTCTAATAATGCCACACGTATTCAGAACAGCAACAGGAAACTGCATTAAGCCTGTTTCCCGCAAGAGGTTTCAATACTTGATTTCTCAGCCCTCACCAAAGTGAAAACTTTCACCAAATTCAGAGATATTTCCATCCTAACAGCACTGAGCTAAACTGAGGGGACGATTCTGCCAACGTAAGCTCCCACCTATCCGTGGTCTGACTACAAACAAAAGTTCATGGAAGGCAAGGCCACTGCCACTGCCGAGCTTACTGCAAAGGCAGGATCAGTGGATTTCCAACACAGCATTCCAGAAGTTCCGTAACACAACTGATCTAGGTTTGTTTTCTAGGAACGTGTAGACATGCTGCTTGAGGACACGGTCTAGTGGGTATGGGAGTGTTGGGGTGATGGTTGGACTGGATGATCTTGTAGGTCTTTTCCAACCTCAGTGATTCTGTGATTCTGAAGATATATTACACCACTTTTCCAAGAAGATATAGTATTTTTTATCCAAGCTTTCTAGGCTATGTTTTATGAGGTATGTACTCGTTTGCTTACTCCTGCTGCTCCATTAGCCAGATGTACTCTCTATATAAACGCAGGCTCACAAAAGCTTTTCTTTACAGTTTCTTGGATTCTTTAATGCTTCCATCCAGCATTTCTTGTAACTTCACCTTTCTGAGTAAGTATGGTACTTTCTATTTGGAATTATGAACATTCCTTTTTGATACAAGGAGTATTTTGTTGGATGATGATCTGTAGTCAAACTGACAAATGACAACAGTTCTCCCTTTTCGTGTGTGTACAACAGAAAAATGACATCAGTTAATGCCTAAGGAAACCCCATTCATCTCAGAAGGCAAAACTGCAATCCCTAGAAGGAATATTAAGGCAACTAATGTCCTTTATGACAGGCACGAAGCAAAGCAAGGAATGCATGGGCTGTGCACGCCGTTGTACCTGATGTATGGAGGGTAAAATTATCCCTGGGGTGTGGATAGGAGAGAGTGAATTGCATGACACTGGTCACACCTTAGTGCAATCCTGAAAGGTGCTGAGGGAAACAGAGGAGAATACAGCTGGAACAGAGATGATGTTCTAGAAAGTAGGCAGGAGTCCACCAGATCAGCATTCACATGGGGTAACCAGAAACCATCCTTTAAGTGCTCCGAAGTAACAACAATCATGATTTTCTGACTGATATACTGCATAAGCTTCCATGGAAATCTTCAGTTTCCCTGACTGACTGTTACTTTTCTTAAATTAGTCCTTTTAAAACAAGTTCCAAATGCTTTATAGTAACTTGCAACATGCAATTACTCTAATCTTTATAGTAATACTTCAATTTATTTGACAGAGTATGTTTTGTGTTAAACTAAATACTTAGTAACAGGATTTTAATTAGCCAATACATCATACTACCATGTGGGATTCTTTAATAAACTGACCAGACGCAAGGCAACATTGATCTTGCATGTAAGAAGTCTGCAAAATCCCTTGTAGGGTCCGGAGCAAAGCAGGCCCTAGTAAGCAGCTATATAGGTTACATATAAACTTGATAGCCAGCCTCTCAGCTAAGTGCACCTTTGTCACTAAGGAAAGTGTTTCAAACTCCCCTTTATCTCAAATTAAACAGAACGCTATTGCTACATCGTTCTATCTTTTGTGGCTTTAGAGTACTTAACTATAAACTTCTTGTCATGAAGCTAGGACAAAAAACGCTTTGCAGAGTTACAAGTTTTTGCTCTTGGAGCTGGGAGGGTGTGGAGGGCAAGCAGGCATTCCCCTTTTGTCTGGGAATGGCCATGAAACAAAGAACTGTACTAGAAAAAGAAACCAAGCCATGAGATGCTTGTGCTCTATCTCCTAGATCCCTCGTTCACCTTCTAGTGGCCTGTCTGCCACCAGTATGCACAAAAATGCTCCCCTGGGTGTCCTGAAAAACCAGACAGCCACCTGCAAAGGACATTTCTGCCTTCCTTCAGTGGTCATTTAAACTGTTGTTCTGTTGTCTAACACAACAGCTTCCACTCTGTGAGACTGAGGAAATTTGCTCCAGTAGAGAAGTGGGAGATATAAATGTAAATGCTTTAATAGTGGTCTTGTCTTATAATCTGTTTTGCAAAATGATATGAAAAGTAACAGGGTCTTTGGCTCAGGAAGTCTTCCACAGCACTGAATAGGCTGTTGAATCTTTCATGTACACTCAGATACAGGGTTAGGTGTACTTACATCATGCTCAGGTCTGTTACAGAGACAATGTATTTCCCATAATCATTCCGGTAGCAACAACATATCAATATTAACTTTTCTTTACCTTGAAGTCGTTCATCAGTTATTATTTTGTTAGTCTGATTCCACGTACTGTCAATAAATATTATCTTCTTCAGGCTGGTGCCTTCATTCCTGTTGCTTGAGACACATTCGTTTAGATTTGTTTCTTCTTTAGGTTCTATTTTTGCCTGCTTAAGAAACGGCTCTCCGGAGCAGTCATCGTGATTACCACAAACACCCTTCTTACTGTATTTCTGGAGATGGGAAGCAATATCTTTTACTGCCACCGAATTGGGGCCAGGAAAGATAAGTGCTATCTAAATGAAGAAGAGAAAGAAATCTGAGTGTCAACAAAATCTAACAGAACACCAGGAATTGTTTCAATAATGCACAGACATTTTCTATCCCCACCCACAAGCATTTAAGTCAGGACAAGGTGAGTATCTCTTAGAAATATTCTATTGTCTAAAATGTTAAAGTAAAAAATAAAGATACTTGGACATCTTTAAATGTCACCTTTATGCCTTTACTATGAACACTAATATTTCTGTAAAAAAATGGGTTTTCAGCCAAGACAATGGCATCAGTCCTAAGAAAGTTCCAGTTTCACTTGCCATTGCAGTATATGGGAAAGGAAGGCCATAGTTTCCAAATCTGATCTAAAATTTGTGATTAAAGAAATAATCTCTTCTGCCCTTGTGTCTATTGCAGGTCCCACAGGTATCTCACATGAAGAAGACTGTGATGGCCTTACTTAGTACTTTCCAGTAGCTTACTGCAGCATTCAGAATCTGGGACTTGGAAAGCTTGGACAATACAAGGTATCTGCAATCTCTTCCCACTTTTGCCTGCCATCCCTGCTGTTCTTTCTGCTTTTTTCCAGCTGTCTGCCTCTTTGCCACCTAGGCTTTCTTTGATGGCTTATTCCTCAAAAAAAGTAACAGCTCTAGGAGATATATGTGTTACCCTCTCCATGTAGTCAAACAACAGTGAAAAGTGTTAGCTATGGCATCAAATGGGTAGATATTAAACTGCTCTTTAACTTCCTGTAAGTTGAATACTTTCATATGTTTGGGCGAAATATTTCTTAAGGTACACAATTAATCAAAGTAACCATTATCTCTGGAGGTGAAGATAGGAAATTCAAGGTGGGTTGTTAGTGCAGCAGTTTTTGTAAGCTTTGGAGGACAGCCCATAACCAGCATACAGCTGTAGGCCCAAGCTTTGAGAGAGCAGAAGGCTAGGGGACTGGGTTAATAGAAGGGTGCTTTCGGCCCGCTCCTTCCCAGCAAAGTCCCACATCACTGCAGGACGAAGAACAGAAGCAGCCTCTGCATTCCCTCTGCACAGAGCCCTGCTATCTATATAGAATTTCTTACTTCATGTCTTTTTTCTTCATACTCTGGAATGCAAGGGTATTTATAAATTGTAACATCGTCAGGTGCCAGGAGCTTAGCGTGCACAGCAGTGCTTTTGCCATCCGTTTCATTCGGGTGTTTAATAATGTCAATCTTCAAAGGTAGCTACAGTAAGAAAGAAAAAGAAAAGCAGTATTTATGATCATATATACAGCTACAAAAATTCATGTAAATCCAGGAGAAATCCCTATGGGTAGGTAATTAAGACATATTGAACAACTGCTGACAATGTTTTTGTTTTAATAGGTTTACAACCAAACTACGGAGAAGTGACGAGAAGCACATGTTACGTTCTCTCAGTTCATGGAAATACCTAAGTCTGCAATTTGGAATGCTGCAGCAGTAGTGTGGTACAACGTCTAGAAAGAGCATCAATAAGGTAAGTAAGACACAATCTTAATTTGAGCAATATAATGGCCCTAACTAGGAATACTTGTCTATTAGGTATTTACCCTATTGCAAAAATGGCTATTTCAGTGAAAATACACCTAAATCCACTGGTCACGCTTCCAAAGTACATCTGAAGCATTTTCACAATGCTGTCAAACTAGAGTGTCTTCAAAATGCATTTCAGTTCCTAGGTGATTCTGCAAAATGTCCCCTTTGATGGTTTCTCCAAGTATTCTAGCTAAAGGGCCCTACACTTTTTATTCTTTATTATTTATATTTGTGAGAATTGTTATCTGAATTATACAACCATGACATTTAGGAATGCTTTTTATCTCACATTTATGTAAAACTGTCTTGGTTATGCAGCAATCATGGGTTTTGTTCACAATATACTCTGTTCTGGCTAGAGTTACTAGAAATTGAAGAATGAAGGTACGAGCACTGTCCAGACACTTCTCAGCATTAAGTGAAAACACAGTCATTTTCATGAGAAGCTCAATGACTTCAGCTTCATCATAAATGAATATGAGATACATAAATGTTTATGTGAGGACTGTAACACTCTCAGTGTCTGTACACGTAATCCCTCAAATAAGAACAGTAATTTTATCTAACTGTAGTTTATTGATACTTATAGCTGTACTAAAGATGAATGTCCATAAAGAATGAATCAGAAAAGAAACGGTCACAGATAGACTGTCTGTTCTTTGTCCCCAGTAAGTAAAAGGCACAAGAATATTATAAAAACTCCAGCATAAGAAATATTAACCTTCACAGTCGGAATTTCTTTGGTAGGGACGGTTTCAACCGGAACAAAGCATGTATAACAATAAAACATCCTTGAGCTGCTGCATCGGGGGCATTTTGATCTCCCGCTCCTTTTCGCCTTTTCCAGTACTTCCTGTGATGCTAACTGCAATTGCTGAAGTGGGTTATCTTGAAACGAGGCTGGAGTCTGCAATTCCAGACCTTCCAAACATTCAGTATTTCCTTTTGGTCCTTGAGAGTTTTCGTCATGTAAAAGTGCAGGTGAATTTAAAGACATGGTTCACTGAAACAGAACATACGTTGTACCTGTTAAAATCCAATATACTATGGACTATCTGCTGGAAATGATTATGTATGATCCTACGTAGCAAAAAATATTCCTCAAAGAAGGTA
This sequence comes from Eurypyga helias, assembly GCF_000690775.1. Taxonomy (NCBI): domain Eukaryota; kingdom Metazoa; phylum Chordata; class Aves; order Eurypygiformes; family Eurypygidae; genus Eurypyga; species Eurypyga helias. The sequence continues at coordinate 1,718 of NW_010243201.1, read as the reverse complement.
TTTTCAATAACAGAATAATAAAATCATCTGATGCAGTTGTTAGAGCACCAAGAACTCCAAGCAGATTTCAGAAGAGCATGAGAGGGATAGCTAGAAAGATCTTGAGATCTGTATCCTTAATGCACATATATGCACACTCATCATTTGACTACAATAAGGTATCCTGCTCCCTTGTGCAGAATTCCATTTTTCCTACTGGTAGAATCAGTGTGTAAAAGCTTGTGAAGACAGTGGCAGACACTAACTACCTGGACCAGCAGTTCCATCCGTCTTCAACGTGACTACTGACAACGAATTAAGTGTCCTCAGGCCAGAAATCCGTAACGGAGAAGCTAATTGTACACATTAGCTCTCAATCCTGGCATTTTGGTGTGTGGGCAAACCAAACTCCCTGCATGAAATCCCTGTTGACAGAACTTTGTGAGATAAAAGAAATCTTCTAGGAGCAAAGCTGAAAAATTAGTCTCAAGAGCTAAAACATGGCTTTGGTGCTCCATATATCAGAGATTAAGTGCTGACCCAGTCTAGAGTCACTCTGCAAGGTTATTTAATACCACTGATGGATTTTTCCAGGACAGATGTCTCACCCACTGCAGCTGGCATTAAATTTTCCATGTGAACTCAGAGTGATGTATCAGAAACTGACTGTATGACCAATCCAGGCGGCACTAGCCGAGTGCAGAGGTTCGTAGTCACAGTTTTAGCGTGAAGCCCTTCCCACCACATCACTCAGGCTCCTCTCTGGTCCCCAGAGCAGCCCACAGTCAGGAGCCTGCGCAGCCTGCAGTAGTCGTAAACCGCCTTTTGCACTCTGCTGCATCACTTAAAATGAAAAAAGCCATTCTTAGTATTTACTTTCAACTAATTTAGGTTTACTTTTACATGTCAGGGATCACACTTGTGAAGTGATGTAACAGAAGAGTAATCTTTCCCAAAAACAAACACTAATTCTTGAGATGTCATCCAAAATTACGCGTTTAAATAAAACTGAATGCAATTTAATTGCAAAATAACAAAACCAAAACACTTGGCTACCTTTCCAATAAGAATTTTAAATTAATCCCAGAAAAATTAGTTGTTATTTTCTGGTAAAATTAAATACTCCTGCATGCTCTGATACCTTCCCCTCCCCTGCTGCCGAGCTCTAACTTTGGAAAGGTCAGGATATCCAGTCAAATAAACACAAAATCTATTAGGCACACAAATGCTATAGTGCAATTTGCTTCTAAATCTCCGACATAAAGCAAGCACACCCCGCATCTCCGACTATCCCCTACCCTTACCAAGTTTCCTCCAGAAGCAAAGAGGGTGAGAGGCCCTGTAA
>NW_010243201.1:0-350 GCF_000690775.1 Eurypyga helias | reverse complement strand
CGGTTCTTTACAGTGTAGTGTCTTCCGGCGGCACTGCGGTGTTCAGCTGTGACACCCCAAAACGCTTTGCTGTTGACACTGACCGAGGTACGCTGCTCTCATGGCAGAGGAAAACCTCTGTGCTCTCAAAGGAACAGCTGTGCAGTGGTATACACACAGTGTACCTTTCCAAAGGCAGCAGTAGTCCTCTAACAGCCTCACCTCGACTCTAGACATAAAATGTTAAGACTGTAAATAACTCCATCTGCACCTGACCTCCAGCTCAGTCAGTGCTGCTGGAGGGTACTCCCCCCATCCCAGGTGCAATCTCAGTGAGGACGCGGGGGGTTGTGTTGCTGCCTGAAGTGGCA
>NW_010243200.1:25094-25452 GCF_000690775.1 Eurypyga helias | reverse complement strand
CGCGGCGCCCCGCAGGGACAGTGTGCTTGAAGCACGTGACCCGCCCTTCTCGCTGCTATACGCCGAATGGAGGGCGTGTGAGAACGAGGCTGGCAGCTTATTGGGCAAGGGAGGCGGCCCCGCCTCCAGGGTGTGTCACGATTGGGTGAGCACCGCCTCGTCCCCACCCTCGTCCGTCTTCCGGGATTCCCTCAGGGCTCCTCAGGGCTGGGGCCGCTCTGGCCGAGGCCGGGCGATGGGGCTAGAGCCGAGGTGGTGGGGCCACGGCCACGGTGACCGACTTTCGACTTTTTCCTCCTGTGCGGGCCCGAGGGGAGCCGGCACTACCGGCAGGCGGCCCCTCCCCCGGCCGTGCGCC
>NW_010243200.1:0-25010 GCF_000690775.1 Eurypyga helias | reverse complement strand
TTCAGTAAGTGAAGCGTCTCCTCGGCAGGGAAAGCTTGAAACGCTCAGGATGAGCCTCGGGGCTGGGGTGAAGCCAGGCAGCTCCGTCCGGCCTGCAGCGTCCTCGTGGTGCTGCGGCCTGGCTGCGGGCTGCCGGCCTCCGGGGGCCTCTGGGGGCCTCTGGAGGCTGGTGGAGGGGTTAAACATGCGGTGTGAGACGTGTTACAGGTCTTGTGTGTTTTGGTTTTTTTTCCTTGGGGAGAATTTAAGGCAGTGAGCCCACTAGAGGGCACCGGGCACTGATGGAAATGCCGGTGAGACCTCGGGGCTATCCAAAAGGACAGCTCTTTGGAGGCCGGCGGTGGGGAGCACCTGGAGTGAGTGCCCTGTGATTCTCGGCTGGTTATGTGGGGCCAGAGTGTGGTTTACTTAAATAAATTTAAAAAATAGTAAACCGGATCTATTTGTACTGTCCGGTTTTAACTTCTGTCCGGATAACGAATGCTGTATTTCTACCAAAGAGAAGCAGAGATGTAGATCTTGAGTTTGTTTGCCCTAAAGGAAGCTCTTTCTAGGTCCTGTGTAAATACATGTGCTCTGTCTCCCATATTTCAATGAAATACTTGACGTGTTTGGTGTTTTATCCGGGGTGTGGTGGGGTTTTATCTAAATCTCATTAAAAACTACAGATAACTATGTACTTTGTTTATATAGTTCTCAGTTGAAAACCAGTTGGAATGTGAGGCACGTGCTGGTTTCTCCACGTTCACCTTCATAGGCAATAACAAAATCAGACTTACTTTTATTACTTCTCTTTTGTGTATTGGTATGTTTTGCTTCCACTATTTATTGATATCTTGTACTGTACCTAAAGCAAGATAATGCTGTTTTGGCAAGAATTGAAGGCATGCACTGTTTAATATATTAGGTCAAATTGTCTCTATTAATGCATGTTCTAAAGAGATTTTTTCATTTTGGTTGGTCCCAAGAAAAGCTTTTACTTTTTCCTTCCTTTGGTTTTCTGGCCTTTGTGCCATAGGGAGTATTTGGATAACTTATTTTTTTCTCCTCTGCGTTAACTCAGAGTAATGAGTTTAGTCACTCACATTTTTCTAGTACTGGCATTACAGATCTTGGTTTTGCCAGAATGCTGAGAACGGTGCCCCTAAGGGCAAAGGAATAGCCTGTGACTTGAACTATTTTGAAGTAAAATATGAACAAAATACCATTGTTGATTATTGAATGGCTTTTAACATGTAAAAGCCATACCTGGATTTCCTTTATCTCCTTGGCCTTTTGCCTCCCTGAGGAACTTATGGGATGAAGATGTGACATTCGCTTCCTATTCTGAGTTTATTCTGCAGCATACATTGAAAAAAAGATGTATATTTAGCTATTACTGTGATAAAAGTGCTTTTGCAGACAAGGATTTTTAAGGTGTCCTTTAGTTCAGCTGTAGAGAAGATTTTGGTCGTTTAAGTTGGACCTCTATGATTTGAGGTATTTTAGGGTATTCTCATCAGATGCTAGAAACATGTAGACAAAAAAAAAAACTTTCTAAAATAGGGTATGTTTCCTAAAAATTGATATTTTGGACAGTATTGTGATAACAAAGGCAAGATAATTCTGCAGGAAAGTAATATTGAATAAAAATAAATAAATCCCTATTTATTTGAAACATTTATTTCATTATTTGTCAGATTCATATGGCCCCTTTGTTGAAATTAAAGATAAACGCTGCAGAGCTGTCCCTTTGGCTCAAAAGGCATGAATGTAGTTGCAATTTTAAGGGATTTTCGAGATTTTTCTAGGCATTCTCTCCAAGTCATTGATATTGAAGAAGTTTGCAGAATTACAAGCGTCAGGTTTTAACCCCGTGTTGTGACTCCATTCTACTAAATAAAGGAACAAAATCAGACACAGATTTGCTGCGGTGCAGTGCTCAAGGATACTTCTAATCAAGATTCCCGAAATACAAGTGGGAATCTGTATGATTTCTCTGCAATGATATGGAAATGCCATGAACACTTGCGTCATATTGCATATCTTCATCTTCTTTTTCTTTTTACAGGGTTAATTAAGAGCAATAATAGATGTTGCCTCAATTGGGCTGCTGTTTTCGGAGATCATAATTTCCTGAGGGCAGCCTTTCAGGATGGTCAAACAGCCCAACTAAAAGCAGTTAATATTAACATCTCATAAAATGAGAGCTCTATGAACCGTTTTGACTTACCCATTTCAGGTGATGCTGTGAGCACATGAATAGTGTGAGAGGACTCTTGGCTGCCTCAGTAATTTCCATCCAGAACTCCTGCTTCATCTATCCTGCCTGTCAAAAATGCTTTTCTAGGCTGATGCTGGATTCTAGGAGGTATGTCCTGCTTTGGGGATTATTAACTGTAACTGTCAGGTGCCTTGGGAATCTCTGTAAGCTGAACACAAGGTAAAACAAAGTGGTGAAAATCCAGCCCATCATAGAAATAAGTGCTAACTTGAGCTATTTCTGTCAATTGTCACTGTTTAGATCTCTCTGTGTTCCAATAGCAGCTTGGATGTCGTTATGGATCAGGAGTTCTTACGCATTCAGTGCTATGCAGTATCGAAGGACAGTTTAGGAGTATAAATAATGTGTGTTAATAGCTTCCAGCTGCATCCCAGTTCTTCAGTGCTGTTCCAAAATTGGAAAGCATTGGTTGAAAAACCCTCCAAATCTAGTCCTAATATTTTTTTAAATTTCTTCTCATTCAATGTGTGTGATGCATCAGGCATGACTCTTACACTTACTCTATGTCCAGCAACATAGGAGCTTTCCTTTTTAATCCCACTGTTATGTGAAATCTATGACACACACAAGAACAGTCAGTGAGTGTTAGCCCTAAATGGAAGAAGCTGACTTTGCAAAGCAAGAATATCTGTTGTTTCAAATGCTGAAGTAAAAGCGAACAGTGCTGTTCCCTGGTGATTTTTTTAAGATCTAGGTATTACACTAAAGCTACAGGAAAAAAAATCCCAAACCAGAATAGAATGTAGAAAAGGGGGTGCAGGAAATTGAAAATTACTCCCCAGCAGGTCATCCAAAACCCACTGTGTCTTTCCAACAACAGGCTAGCATTTAATAAATCAGTAGAAGAAGCCAGAGGGATTCTGACACGATACAGACCCGTTACTGAGCCTATGGTGAGATTGATGCCTTGGGGAGTAAAGAATAAGAAAGAATCTTACAGTTTATAATAGGATATTTGATACATTACAGTAGTAATATTTACAGCTGCAAATAAGTTCCTGCCTCCGCAGTGATTAACACAAGCTCACGGATTCAGTCTTTTTTTATCCTTTTACTGTCTTTTGCCAGGTTTAACTGTCTAAAATGTGGCTGTGCTGGTGAAGCGAAAGATGCGAGCTACAGATACAGATTGTCCCTAAAGGTTGCTGACACTAACGATTTGTTTGACATTACCGTGTTCGGAAGTTGCTTAGACCCGTTCTTTGGGGTCACCGCAGAAAACCTGCAGAGGTAGGGAATGGATTCTTTCTGACTATATAGCTGCTGCTTTTTCTTCAGCCTTAAAAAAAAAAGAGATGAGCTTGGATGGTTGGGAGACGAGTGGGACAAAGCTGCTAAAGTGCTCCCTTCCAGCATCCTGAGAAGATGCTGAAGTTTGGCTTCTTCCTGAAACCTTGACATTTTGAGATGGTTTACTTGTACATAAGAGATCCTCCACTTGTCCGTTGAAGGCAGCTGCCACCTGGTAAGTGACCTTCATGGTTTGGTTGGTTGGGCTTCTCCCTTGCATCCTTCTTCCCTCATTTGAGATGTTTGAATTTTCTGTGTCTAATGGCAAATTACTAAGTTGTTTTTTCCAGATATTTAGATTTTATATATTTATTATATAATAATTTTTTCTCAAGATTTTAGAAGAATCTTAAGGTAAAGATAGAGCCTCTGTTTTGGGGTGGTTTTTTTAACAGTTTGGATTGAGTGGGGGAGGGGGGAAAGTATGCACCTTATGACTTAACTTAAATATGACCAGATTTTCTTTAGCAAGGAGGAATTTCTAAGAAAGCCTGTTAGTCCTCAGAGCCTGACCACCTACATTATAAGCTTCAGACTGTGATATGCGAAACTGCTAGGACAGGATATTCAGATACATTCACGGCCTGTTTCTCTATTCCATTATTTTCCAATGCCTTCTGTTCTCACTGGGTCAAAGACGAACGCTTTTTAAATCCCGTATTAGCAGCATTAATGGCGCTCTCATGGCAGGCGTTCTACACGAGACTGCTGTACTGCTGTCAGCTGTGAAAAACACTCATTTGCATGTCTTGCTATGGATGTCGCTGTAAAGAAGTGGGCAGAAAGGATGTGTAAGCAATAGCAGCAGACTGGCAGCAGTACACAGTGGTGGTGTTGATCACAGCCACACAGGGAACACCTGGAAGTTGTCTGTGTATTAAATCCATTCAAAGTGGTTGTCTTGTTTACTTCTGTTTCACTAACAAATTAAATCAAGTTACAGTTCACTTGATAGTGCAATATAGGTTCATGGTTTCCTGTTTTCATTCTGTGTTTAGTTTTAGCTAAACTAAACAGGATCTTCTCTCTGCACGATCTTTCTTCTTACCTCTACCACAGCTAAAATACTGTGTAAGTCTGCTTCTGTTGTTGAGTACTTCTCTATGTTTTTACTCAAGGTACATTCAAGACCTCAATCAGCTGTCTGGAGAAACAAACAGAGATGTACCTCCGGGAGTGTTAGTTCAAGCAGTGGAAACCTGTTTCATTGGAAAAAGATTTATATTTGGAGTGAAGGTAACTAACTTCTAATCCACATTACTTTATTATATAATAAAATAATTAGTTTTTTCATTAGCATGTAGCCAGTTGAAGGCATAGACCAAGTTATCCTTGGATAACTCGTGTACAGCATCCTTGGATAACATCGTGTACAACATCTTTTGGGAATTGGAGAAAATTTAGGGCTAGGACATGGGAAGGATTGTGCTCCTCTTCCCCCAGACTCCTGTGCTGTTTTAAATGAGTCACATTCAGAAGTCCTCTTGAACAGCAGTAGTCAGCTTGACAGCTTGTCAGGGCTGGTTTTCAGCAAGCCTGAGCAGTGCCAGCTCCTATGCATATCAGTAACAGCTTGGAGTCTGTAAAAACCCATGTACAGTTCAAGCACGAAGCAGACTGTCTTTTCAAGCACTGTCCTACCTTTCACACGCTGGTGTCTGAAATGTAAGGAGAAACGCATCCCCTTGCAGCATTTTGATACCTCTGGATTTAAGAGCATGTTTAATAATGTTGATGACGTACAGCTGTTCAACATACGCACCTGTGGTTCTTTCATGTGTTTAACAGACTTTGAAATATTAATTCTTAGTAATATTTCCATAGAAACAGTCTTCTAAATTCTCTTTGGGTGGTGCTTGTGTGAGTCATTCATATTATGAATTCTGTGAAGTAAATTCTACCTGGCGGGTGTTTTTCCTCTCCCACCGGGACCATGGGGTTTGTACCTGAGCTATTTCCCTAATGTACAGCATCTTAAGTAATGGAAGTTGGAGGACTTTATGAATTAACTTTACTTAACTGGAACCATTCACCAGGTCTCCAGATCTGACACCTCTACAAATACGAGTAATCCCACGTGTCATCAGCCTTGTTGCTGCTCCTGCACGTGCAAGGCCTGAACACACACTGGGAGACCATTTGTTCAGCCTTTGCCTGTAGACATTTCTGTATAGCTGTGTTCAGCTGTGCAGGCAGTTGCGCTCTCCCAGCTAAAACCCGGAATCAACACAGCCTACCTCTTTTAAGACTTACCTAGAAGGGTATTGACTTTGGCAAGCAGCCTTCAGCCTCAACCTTTGCATAGACTGAGGGAGTAGGAGGGTTGTTGAATTTGAAGACATATGTCTTTCCTTTTTGGCCTCTCTGACATTGCCAGACCTTGAGGGGGAGGTGAAAAAGGGTATATCCACTTCTCAAAACGTTAGGTAATTCCCTCAGCTTTTACTGTCATTTTTCACCTGTAATTTCTGTGCAGAGAGAAGCAGGTTCTATAAAGAACTGCAGCTGAAGCTCCTCTGAAACACTACTCTGCAAAAATCCGAGAAGATAAAGCTTGTAGCTTATTTCCCTCTCACAGAGGTGGCACATAGACAGTATCATGCTGGCTTTGTCAGCTGAGCTGTCAAGTCAGGGGTCTGGCACCACAGTGCTTTGCTTCGGCAACTGCCCAGTGCCCCCGAGACACAAGAAAAGCACTGGCTGTAGGCAGCTGGCCATTTGCACAGAACTGCACTGGAGGAAGCCCGGAAGCACCCACTGCCCTGAAGGAAGGAAGAAATTTTCTGTGAAGTCCTTCCTTAGAATCCTTGGTTGTTTTTCCAGCTCCAAAACTCTGTGTAATTGCAACAAGCAAAGAGCCTCTTGCTGTGATGCCCTTTATAGCCCTTGCCAGTACTTATTTCCCAGGGAGTACTGCTTTGTGTGATGGGCTGTTTTGTATTCTCTTCCCTGCAGATCCTCACAAAAAGTGAGACCTAAATTTAAGCCTGACTTAAAAGATGTGCATGGTTCCCCCCCAGTCACAAAATAAAGCATTGTACTAAGGGTTTTTTTCCCTCTCGCAGGGTTGTACGAGTGAAGATGGAGGGCGTTCTGCTGCCAGCAGCATCCTGCAGAACTGTTCCAGAATTAATAGAAGTACAAAAAATCTTACAGCTTGCCAGATCTTCCTGCCAAACACTGCTGTTACCGGCTTTACTGTTATCAGCTACTTCCGTCGGCTCCTGCACTCAGCAAAATTCAGGAGCTCTAACAACAGCTCATGCTTACCTGATACATCTTCAGCTCCAGTAGATGAACCTGTCAGTGAGCTCAGCAGCTTGTCAAGCTTGGGCAGAAACTCCTGCTTTGTTCAGTCTTGTGGCAGAGAAAGTTTTTTAGGGTCCTGGCAGCAGTCCTTCAGTCTGACTTCATCTGTTGCTTGGGTAACAGCGGAAGACTTTCCCACTCTGGAAGAGGGAAAGCTGGAGGGTGAACAGCATGAAGAAGAGGGGAGGTCTGTCTCTGCAGAATCATGCAGTGTAAACCTCAACAATCAAACTCTTTGGGATTCAGAGTTTTGCAGCCCTTCTGTGAAGGAAGGGGATAAAGAGGAGGATAATGGGTTGAATTCACAGCCTAGTCAGACTGATGAATTGGAAAGAGTATCCTCTTCCAAGACTGAGTGTTCATATGGAAACAGTTCCAGATTGCTAGAACATCCGTTGGAAGTTGGGATAAAAAGCATTTACCCAAAAACTAACAGTAGAAATTATCCTTACCCAGAAAAATCCCCCAGCTCCCTTTTTTACCGGAGAGATGCCTCAGCTTCTTATCCCGTAGATGTAGCTGGAGTACCTCAGATGGACTCTGTGCTTTGGGATGAGCTCCCATTCTCAGAAAGCCTAAATGAATTTCTAGCCAGATTAGAAGAGGGCAGGAGTGTTGTAACATCACCCCACCTTGATGCAGGCAAACAAGCCCTTCTTGAAAGTAGCGAGTTGGGCGTAAACCTTAACGAATCGTATCCCAGGCAAACCCTAGTAGCTGGTGACTTGCCTGAAGCGAGCGTTTCGGGGAGGTTCTTGCCGTCAGCAGAGAATGATAGCTGGGAGGACATGTGGTTTGCTGGTCTTCAGTCGAATGCAAATCCTCTGAGTGAGAAGGTGTCACAGTCTGAGTCTTCCTATGGTGTTTTATCTTCAAAGGACAAGGAATCTGGAGCATCGTGCTCTGTACCTAACCCTTACCTACCTATTCTGTCACAGTCCTTGCCACTTACCTCGGAGCCTTCCGTTTCTGCGAGCAGATCCATGCAGTCCAAAGAAGCAAATACTAACATTTCAAAGACAGCTTGGTCTTTTGTTAATCTGTGGTGTACTGCTGAACATGGAGAAACCTCCTGTTCGGAAAGGAGCAAGGCAGCTACCTGTGCACGTTCTGCATGCGATAGCTGTTTAACTGGTGGTGAAAACAAAGAAAATTCTTCTGCGCCAAGCCAGAGAACAGATCTTACGTTCACAGGGTCGTGGGCCTCCAGTCCAGCAACTCCCAACACAACAAGAAGGATATATAAAAGAGAATTAAAACCGTTGGCAGAGCTGTCAGGAAATAACTTTAAAAGCGTTAGTGGGAGAGCGATGCTGTGGAACGACAGCTTCCCTGAGGGCAGCTACAACGCTTCTGCTGATCTCTTTGATGCAAGCACAAGAGAGGAAGCAAAACCTGTAGAATTCTTAAAGAAATCATGTAATTCTTTAATACAGGAAGATACTGTGACAGAAAAGGTCGTAACTCCTGAATTGTTGCTTTGTCCTGGAGATGTTCCCTGTAACAATTCAAAACGGAGCTTATCCCTGCCCAGGTCCCCTCCTGCTTTTAGCAAGCACAGTACACCAGGAGGTTACCCCTTTTCTGATGCAGAAGGCAATTCAGGTAGCATGCAAGACTTCGTTCCTTACTCACAGTCAACTCCTGTGACAAGACCTCTCCAGAAACTGTGGCCTCTTGGGGAAGGAAGCTTTTTTGTCCCTACCTTCACTCCTAAAAATCCCACTAAAATCCATTCCAAAGGCAAGCGATCTAGGTCTTCCTTTCAAAACACTCTGTTGGAGCAGCTTACAGGCAGATTAGCCAAACGGGAAAGGCCAAATAACAGGGAAGACGGAGAAAGGAACAGCTCTGTTTCACAGCAGCTCCTTAAGAGCCACCCTCCTGCCAACTGTGAGGAGCGGATCCCTCCATCTGGGAACAAAAGGTTGAAACCAACCGCATCTTTAACCTTGAAACCAGTCAGCCGGGCCACTGGCTTGCGGTTGACCCGTGGGCACGCTGGCAGGAGCCCTGTTTCCCAGAGCAGAGAGGACAGTGGAAATGAGGTGTGCTTCAGAAAGGAGACATTACACCCTGGAAATACAGCCGGGATTCTAACAACCCCTGTGTCTGCAGGTGTCACCAAAGCTTTGTTTTTAAACGATAACCTCCTGGAAACGTGTTCCCCTTCAGAAGGCAAGAAACTCCTCCCAAGTGCAAGTTATCCAGGGGGTGTACTGGAAGGAGCAACTGGCTGGTCTCCTGAGTTGTTCTTCCAAGCACAGAGCCCTTTTTCCAATAAGCCAAAATACTGAAAAAAGATATTTCTATGCTGGGTTCTTTTTAATAATTTTTAAAACTTTGGGGAAGGAGCCAGTAGAAGAAAAGAGCTGTTGGGAATCAATTGAATTGTTTATACACCTATTGGCATATGTATTCCTAAGATGAGTTATGTTTATTTCTGTGTCTACCACAGTGATGGGGGAATACAGAATTTGCAGTTACTTCATTTTACTGTGAATTAACTGTAGAACGTGCAATAAAAGCTTTTGTAAACGTGTATTTAATAGATCTCACTTTATCAAGTACAGACCAGTGAAGTGTCAGCACTTCATTTTACTGTGAATTAACTGTCGAACGTGCAATAAAAGATTTTGTAAATGTGTGTTTAATAGATCTCACTTTATCAGGTACAGGCTGGTGAAGTGTCGTAGTGTTCCGTGCTGCCTTTTCATCACAAGAGCTGCCCCCGGAGTCCACATCCGCTCCACATTCTTCCCTGCTCATTCTCCATAGGGAAGACCCAAGTTTTCCCCAAAGAATCTCCAGTACCGTATGGGAGCCTCCTATTTGAGCACATTTGGGATCCAGTGACAGAGCTGGGTGGAGGGGACCATCCTGAGGTCGGTAGCAGCTCCCCCTTTTCCCGGAGGGTTTTTCAAGTTCAAGGTATCTAGTGGCAGATTCCTCTTCCTTCCTCTGGGGTCTTCCCTATCCCCCACCCACAACAGCCGCATTTAGGATCACTGAACAGGGAAATCTTGGAGCTGCTGCAAGCTTATAAGTGGGGTTCTGCAGAAGGATGTGGGAGTCTGATGGGACGGGGGTTCATCAGCCTGAAAATGCTGACTTACACAACCAGAACTGGGCCTAAAGCTTTCTGCTGTGACTCTTTTTTTGAGGTATGGAATGAATATGCACCACTGTGGTGGTGTTGCTTGGGATGGCGTTGGTTTTCTTCACCGTGGTGAGTGCGTGGCTGTGTTTTGGGTTTGTGCTGAGAAAGGGTATTGATGGCGCTGGTGTTTTTAGTGGTTGCTGGTTTAGTGTTTGTACCCGCACAAGGACCTTTTCTGTTTCTGGTGCTGTGCCTGTGTTCCCAGCTCCTTTGCTGGCCCAGACTAGCCAAGAGGGTATTTCATTCCATAAAATGCCATGTTTGGTATATAAACTGGGGGTTGGGCCAGGGATCACTCTCTCCAGTTCTGGCTCTCGGTCGGTCAGCGGGTGGTGAGCGGTTGTTACACCTATTTTCCACTATTTTCATTATATTATTATTGTTGTTGTTAGTATTATTAGCATCAGGTTTATTTAATTTCCTTTCAATTATGAAATTGTTCTTATCCCAACCCACGAGTTTTTCTCCGATTCTCCTCCTCCACTGGAGAGGGAGAAGGCGAGCGAACGGCTGCGTGGTACTTAGGTGGAATTAAATCACAACATTGTGACTGGTGACGAGGCGAGTTTACTGGGATCATTTTCTGCTACAAGACAGACATTATTCTGTATTTGAGGCCTCTCTTTATTTCTAATCTCCTACTTAAGCCCCAGGCAGTGTTTGCACAGGGAGTTTTGTCTCCATGCAAGGAACACTCAGGATCACTCAGGCTATAAGGACTCCGCCTCTGCTTTCGGAAATCCGAGGGGCAGAAGTTGCTGAAAGCTAGAATTGTGGGAACATGTCATTTTGTGCTCCTGTTCCCCTATATTTTACTGTCTGTTGTTAGTCACTGGTGAAGTCGGGGCTAGAAGGGCTGGCGTGACTCTGAGAGGTTTCTCTCCCCTTCCCTCCGCTTGGTCTCACGATAGGTACGTCGCCGGGGCGTGCACACAAACCCGTGTTTTAGGGCAGGACCCGCCAGAGGCAGCCAATGGGAACCATGTTTGTGATGGATGAAAAAACCAGACCATTGGAATTTGAGCTGTGATCTTTGTATCCCTTCTATGAATAAATCTGCACCTGCTCTATTTTCAGGACATTCAGGGAAGTAGGAGGGCAGTTACGCCCACGCCACCTTGTCCTTTATCCACTATTTTTAGCATGGCTCACCTCTAAGGAACATACAGGTAAACCTTTTCAGTTTCTCAGTCTCTTCTCAGTTCTGCACCTTCTAATCAAACGCTTTTCTCCTTGAGGGGCGGGTGGGAGAAGAGTATTTGAACTCAGACAAGCTGCTTCTGCGGCTGAGCCGGGTGTTGGTGAGATACAGCCCCTCCAACCCGGGGCACGTGTGTGCCGAGGCTGCGGGCATTGCAGCAGGCTGCAGGGAGAAAGCAGCTCTTCCTGTCTACACAGCAAGTCTGCACGGGTAAACTCACTTTTCAGAAAGGTTTTTCCACAGCACTCGCTGTTGGGTGGTTGGGTTTACCCCACTGATGACTTACAGGTGAGGAAGGGGAGGTACAGGTTCAAAGACTTGCCAGTATGAAGAGAGCGTGGAGACTGGCTCTGAGGATCACTGAAAGACCTTCACCACCAAACCATCTTTTCTCCTTGCTGTCCTACCCAGCCAAGTTCTTGAGCACAATCCCAGAGTTCTTCCTCGTGTCTGAGCATGCTGCAGCAGTGGCAAGAGGCTCGAGGTTTCTTCTTGGAGGTCCAAGCCTAGATCCCTGCAGTCCCTGGGCCCTAGAATAAACAGAATAAAAAGGACCATCTAGTTACAGCAAAAAAAGGGAAAGGGAAAAAAGCAGAATTAAACATAATTTGATGACCAAAGTAACTTCAAGCATCGTACCTGTGAGTGGAGTGACTTCAGTGCCATGCCACTGACACCCCCACCTAAACCTCCGTGGCAGAGCGTGGCAGTGCTGTGCTGCGCTACACAGATCCCCGTGCAGGGCTGCTCGGCGTGGCCAGGGGACGCGGGGGTAATAGGAGATGAGATACCACCCCTGGGGGCTGTTGATGAGCTGCCCAGCTGAGCTTTAGCCCTGCACTTGACAGCTGTAAGAGCACCAAACTGCACCAGGGTTGCTTTGGACAGGACGGCACGGGGCTCTAGCGTGAGCCCAAGGGAACAAACCTGTGCCTGTTCAAAGGATTCTATTTATTGAAAATTAAATCCTATTCAATAATCTGTGTTAGAGGCAAGTGGAAAAGAAGTAAGAAATGTAGCCTGCCTGGGGAGGGTGAATCTGCATTGGTAGCTTACGTAGAAGAAACAAAGGGCAAGACAGCATTACTCATATCCAAATCACTGAGCACGGGGAAGGCACTATCAAAAAGGTTTTACGGCATCAGTGCTCAAACAAGCAAAGCTTGAAACTCGTTGTTTGTCCTACAGCCTCCCATATAACATGAGACTGCAGTATCACTGGCTCTAAGCACTCCCTTGTGATGAACTGGACAAGCAACTACTTTATCACGGGCGCTCAACCTGATCCAAGTGCTACACCTGGGACTTGCTGCGGCTAGCGGTGAAACGCTGCCAGAGCTTCCACATCACGCACCCGACAGCATCCTGACATGAAATGTTTTGTCCAGCATGAGTGATTTTATTCAGCAGAGAATTCACCCACATACTACGGTAAGCGGTAGCTTTGGTGCAAGCTGATGTGAATTATAAGCTTGTACAAAAAGAATCAAGCTCAGCATGTTTAATTCTGATGGTAATAAAACTCCTGAAAAACGCATATGGGGTTTGCGGCTGATTCCCTATGCACAGAAATCCATAAATCAGGGCTAGATTTTAAATGAGGTAGGGCTGTCTCTACAGTACCTTTGAAATTAAGGCCAGGCAGTCAGCTCTCCCGTGCTTTGGGTGAAAGGACTGCGCACAGGGAGACCAGAAAGTGCTGTTGTGTGACAGGCCCTGTCAGCACAATGACATCTTCTGGGCAGAGCTCCGAGTGCTGGGTGGGAAGACTTTATACATGAGAAGATGGAGGAGAGGCAGCAGTCCGTTTCACTCCTGTAGCACGGAAATGTCTTGCATTTCTTCCCCTGATGCATTTTGTCCCCTTTTTGCAGGGAGCCTTCATGCTCCTACAGTCCTTTTACCCGAAGCAAAGCCTGGCACAGGCTCTGTGGGACCTGGCTGCTACACCTGCTGCACAAGAAGGTTGCACATCCCACATGTTACATGCTCCTTGCAAGAGCGGCCACTCTTCGCTTGCTCCTTTCCCCAGGAAGAGCTTCTCCAGCCATCATTCCCACAGGCAACACACTCCAGCCCTTCTCCCTTTCAGTAAATACTCAATTCTTAAGCTTTAAGGAGGTTTTCTTCCCTTCTTTTTGCCCAGTTCCTAGGTAGAAGCACACAGGGAGTATTCCCTCTTCTGGTCCCTCTCTGCTTTGTCACAGACTCAAATCGCCAGCTTCCTGGGGAACACGGAGCAGATGGTCCAGCCCTCATGTCAGACACTTACCAAGGAAGGACCTTCAAGGTCGGTGGGAGAGAAATGAGAGGCACATGGTGTCTTCAAGCTTCACAGCTCGTTTCTCAGCGTGTTTGAACTCAGACTTGATGTGGAGCAGAGCACAGGGAGGAAACCCGATCCCCTGAATGAGTCAGAGCACCAACTTTCTGTATTGACCAAAAGACTAAAGGTTTAAAATGGGAGATCTTGCCCAAAGGCCCCCAGAAAGGCAGAACATTAGGGAGCTCCGGTGGAAAAAGCAGTCTCCTGGGAACATGAAAAGAGTAAGTTGAAGAACTAGCATAAAAAAAAAAAAGCCACTGGGATAAAGAACAAATTCAACTGAATCATCCTTCATACAACACAACCCTAGCACCCTGGTAGGACAAGAGCTCAACAGGTCTGCAATGATGGTGAATAGATGCTCCCTCTGTCCAAGACTCCCCTCTAGTGCCTGACACCAGCATTTCTTTGGAGTCTCCCACTTTGCTATCACTGCTGTGCTTTTGAATAAAGCTTGTCTCCTGCTCTAGAGCAAAGGGTCATCGCTCCCGTGGGCAGCAGCTCTAGCTCTGCTCTTGCTGGGATATCCCAGTGTTGAGAGCCTCGGTATGCTGAACCCCAGCAGAAAATCCTCATTCCCTTCTTGGTCTGCTACTAAATCACATCAAGTGAATGTGTCTTGCACATATTTTTAAGGCAAACTCTGCTTTTCAGTTCAAACAAATCACAGAATCATAGAATCATAGAATGGTTTGGGTTGGAAGGGACCTTAAAGACCATCTAGTTCCAACCCCCCTGCCATGGGCAGGGACACCTTCCACTAGACCAGGTTGCTCCAAGCCTCATCCAGCCTGGCCTTGGACACTTCCAGGGATGGGGCATCCACAGCTTCTCTGGGCAACCTGTTCCAGGGCCTCACCACCCTCTCTGGGAAGAATTTCTTCCCGATATCAAACACTTTAAACATCAGGTGGAAAGGATTAAACGTTTATTTACATACAGATACAGATGTAAGCAATTTCTAAGTATAAAAAGGACATTACAAACAGACATGAAGCATCATACATTCATCATCCTGGTCATCCAAAATACATTCCTTTCTCAACCCCACTGTACCACACTTGACAAGAAGAACTTAAAAAACAGACGAGCCAAATGCTTCCGACAGTCAATGATTCACAGTTTGGCGATTTGCTAACACCTAGACCCTTCCCAAAATCAGCACTACCCCAGCAACCCAACGGTCCGACCGGCTGTAGCGCGTCTTCGCCACTGGAACGGTTGTGCTTGATCAACAAGAAACACAGCCTCTCCTCAGCCTTCCGGCCACGTGTTCAGGAATTGGGGTTCTTGCTAAAATTCTGTACATTGTGCTAAAGTCACAATTGTTGGGGAAAAGACAGCAGACCTTTGTGAGGAAAACTCCAACTCAGGAAATTCCTTTAATACTGTGACTTCCCTGGCATGGCAGTTGCAAACAAAATGCTGTTTTTAGTGCTGAAGGAGGTTTTTAAACTACAATTCCAACTACAGTTGATGGTATAAAACATACTTTGTTCATGCTGTAAAGAGAATTAACGTGCTTCAGTACGGATTTGCCAGTAATCAAAGCTGAGAGTAGTTCAGGTTTTTTGAGGAAATGAAGATGCCTGTTTAACATCTCTAAAAATGATCACAGCTTTCAGATTCAAAAACCTAAAGGTAATGCAGAGCACGACAAACGTGTCAGTGGGATAACACTACAAAGGGAAACAAGGCAGAAAACATAAAATTAAAATGCCTACTGAAAGAATTAATGAATTCAAACGAGAGCTGGGTGAGTCTGTCAGTATAGATCAAAGGCAGTTTGGAAAAAAAAATAAGTCTCATGATCTGCAAATTCACAGAACAGCCAGATACGTGCATAGAACAGAGCGAAGTGGGAATGAAAGGGGAGCAGAGCGCACCCTGTCCCGTACTGACAGCTGAGTGACTGCAGCTGCTCCAGTCTCGTGTGTGTGTGTGTTTTTCCTTCTCTAAACAGCTGTGGGGAATGAAATGGATGTGACATACCTGCTGTGCATCTTCTTATGCTAAAAACCACGGCACATTTTAAACTCTTTAAAATCCGGAGGTATACCTGTCACTCCAAACCAGCATAACGACAAGTGCTGGGCTTCCTCCATATTCTCATTAGATGGCCTTTTCTCCCTCAAAACACTGGCTTGAGAGGTTGTTTTTCCCCCCGTCGGTGCTGACTGTATGCAGAGGCCAGTGCTAAAGGCTTACTTGCAGTCTGCAAGCGTTGAGGCAACAGCAGTGCCTGAAATCACGGCAGCTCCCCTCACCACAGACCTTCTCGCTCCATTAAAATGTCAAAAGAGCATCCCCCTTTCCTCCGCTCCCCCTCCGTAAAGGCTTGGCTGCTGGGGACACTGTGGCCATCGGATTTACTAAAGCTCCTGCCAGTGGTGCAGCCCAGATCCTTGGAGATACACCAAGGGACAGCTCGGCACAACTCTCCTCCCCCACACGGCCGTACGTCGTGCCGTACGTCGCGCAGCATCCACCTCTCACTGCAGATTTACCCACTTGCACCAAACCCCCGCCAACTCTCACTGCTCCATCTCTCATGTGGTCCTGTAAGAAGGAAAACATTCCTTGCAGGATGCCCTGGCTGAGAGCAGGAGTCAAAGTGGTGGCACAGAGGATAAGCCACAGATGCTCTTCCTCCTAGCCAAAGCAGGACTCGGATCCTACGGTTCTTGCAACCAGGACCATTTCCAGCCTGAGACCTCCGCAGTGCTTTGGTTTTCTCTGCTCACAGCGCTCCCGTAACACCCACCTCCTCTACCTGCGGCACAGCTGGCGAGCCATGAGCAGTACTGGGAACAAGCAGATCCACGGATGAAAGGAACTGGAGAAATCCAGGTTTGCAAAGCTCTGGGGCTTGGAGAGTGACACCAGACACACCAAAGCCCTTGCTCACTGCCTGGGAAAGCATCCCCGGGCAACCACGCGCTACTGAAAACGTGACTGACGCAGGGTTTGGCCACGGCAAGGTGTCTGCGGGCCAGGGCTGGAGTCCCGGGGATGCTCGGCAGGGACACGCTCACCAGCGAGCATGTCCTGGGGGGCGCTACCCCAAGATACATGGTGCTAGAAAAAACAAAGGTGGCACCTGCTTCTTAACCGTAGCACTAACCAGGCCTAAAACTACCTTCTGCGCTTGCTGGAAAAGGGTAACTGTTTCAACAAATGCAATCACATCCAGGAAGTGCCAATAGCTGGTTACCAACCTGAAGGCAGGGAAACGTCTGAATGCAGTGCAGCCAGCTCCTGTTCACCCAGACCGATGAGCTGAGCTGTCAACCCTGGCTATACTCTTACAACCAGTTGGATTTTTCACTTGATTATTCATTTGCAGCCCAAATCACACTCATTGCCATCTCCATTTCTGCTATACCTGACCTATCTTTCCCCAGTTGACTGTATTTGGAGGGGCAAACATTAGGAGATGAGCTTTTTTTTTTTTTCCCCTGGATCTGTGGCTCCCTCACATGGGAAAGAAAAAAATCAAACCCCCAAAAGCACTCTTAACTCACAGGGCATAGTTTTCAATTTCAATTACAGCTCATTCCCATGAGGGGAAAGGGTGCGATGGCATCCATGGGTGATGACAGCCGGCAATCTCTCTCGGCTAGATATAGTGCAGTACAGCAAAAGGAAGCTTTGGGTCATTTTAGCGAGGTGAGTTAAGTCAGAGCAACACAGCAGACTACTCTGGGAGCCCTGCATCATGGTCAGCGTGAACCCACTGTCTTCCTAGCAACGATAAACCCTGAACTGAGGCAGATGCGCGATCTGTAACCTTGACAGCACGTCTGGCCGCAGCTCGAGTGGCTGATCGCACGTCAAAGACACGACGGGTTCCCACTGAGGCTGCTTGTCTTCGGACGCACTAGTCTGCTTGTAGGAAATCAGCGTCTCCCCGCCACGCGCCATCACCGGAAAAGAAGACTGTCCTTCCGAATGATCATCCTTTGCAGGCTGTGAACAGTAACCACAGCAGTGATTACCCCAGAGCAACATGAGGACAGACTTGACACGAGGAAAGCAAGCTTGGCTTCAAGAGCCAAACGGGTTCAGATAAGTTCATAGAAAATAATAAGGAAGAAAACATTCTGATAGAACATCTTTCCCTGGGCTAACAGAATTAGAGTATTTCCTTTGGCTCTGCTGGGTTTTCTGATGAGCCCCTACGTACATCAACATTTCAGAGAGTTTCCATACTTGCTCGCTAGGAATTCACAACGCATCCTCGAGAAGCACCTTTTCTGAGTGAGCTCAGAGGTCTTGGTTGGTCGGAGCAACACTTAGAAGAATACTGAGCGCCCCGACACCGAAAGCAACAGAATGCAGAAGAGCCTGAGGTGAGACTCGAATTCAAAGTACTCCTTACTAAACTCCAGAGCACTCCAAATCCAAGTCACAGATGCATTGATTTTAAAAAAAGAGGATTGAGGAAACCTTGAGTAGAATCATCCCTTTGCATTTTCTGCTCCACAGTCATCTTCCCCTTGCACAAAGGGCTACAGCACTCAGTCTGCCCCACAGCCAGGAGAGGGTTTCTGAGACTCTCTCCAGCCACATCCCGCCACGATGGCACCACAGGTCTCTACAGCGCAGCGTATCCTGCATGTTTGCTCAGCCTCTTTTAGCAGCTGGAGAATTTCACCCATTTTCCAACTGAACTCAGTCTCTGACTACAGAAATCATGCCAGCTCAACATCTCAGCCTGATTTATGGACAGTTCTTCATGCCAAAAAGACAAGTGGAACAAGCAGCAGTCCTCTGGGAAAACCAACAAGGCAAAACCCAGTGGATCTGACTATAACTAATTGCATCCCTTGTCAGCAAGAGCTCAGAAAAGCCTGTTGTCCCATGTGTGTGCACCCACTGTGCTTCTGCACCACTAACTTCGACTTTCTCTCTTTCTAAAATCACCGTCTCCTGTGTCAGTCTCAGTCTGCTATTATTACTGATGCTGAAGGAATTCAATAGCCATTAACCACTAAAACTAGATTAGCAGGAGCCAACTGTTACTAATATAGCTATTCCCAAAAATCACAAACAGCACCCACAGGCTGACAGATTTTAAGGGCTGTTTCACGCATTCTACAGCAAAGAGCAAAGTATCTTACCTTACAGTTCATCACGGGTGGTTTTCACTAAATAATGATTGCAAAGCCATTCAGCATGAACTCCTATCTGACTGCACGCTCAAACAACTTACCTGCAGCTCAAATCGGGACCTTGCTATCAGAGGTGGGAACAGGCACCCAGTGTCTCCTCCTTTACAGAGTTCGTAATTTCCCTTTTTTCCATCAAAACTGATTTTGTTTTCCCCTCGTGTTTGGTCTCTCACGGGGAACACAACTGGGAAGCGTGTCACAGCTTGTCCCAGCAAACGTGCAGTATAAATACCCAACGCAAAACACTAGCGAGTACTCCAGACAGTGATCTGAAGCACAGAACATTTCGGGGTTTACCCAAAATCAGCCTGACTGAATCAGTGGCTGAACTGGGACTGAGAATGTAAACCATCCAGTTTTTCAGGAGCTGCTTTTAAACAACTCTCCAAAGCTAAAGCAAACAACTGTTGGCCATCCAATGTTGGCTTCTGCTTGGACCTACTCACTGTGATTAAAAAAGCCTCAAGAAAAGGTCTCATTATGGGACTACTATAAAAATTAGTATTCACCCAGAGATAAGATTACTCCCTGGCTGTGAATGTATCACCCTGAAAATACATCAAAATCTAGCAACCACACTAAAAGCAGTGACTTGCCCTCTTGATAGTAGAGCGCGTTTCTAGTCAAATTTGGCCCCATTACATCAATTCTGCATGGCTTCTGGATGCTCAATCCCGCAAGCATCACAAAGCTTTTACTGACAGTTCTCAAAAATCCACGCATTTAGCAAAGTGTTGGCCATAGTTGGAGAGATGATTGTCAGATAATTGAGATTTGTATTTTTTTTAATCTTTTATTTTTTAAGACTTTGATCACTATGCCACAGCACTCAGTTGTCATTAGCAGTCGATACAGCTCCTTTTCTAGCTGGGAAGCCTTCAGGAGTGAAGCAGGCTGTAGAAGAGATCTACTTCAGCACGATAAGGAGCAGTGGGCTGTGTGCACTAGAGAGATATTCAAAGGTCTGCAAAAGTAACGTCTGCAAAGGAATTGCTCGATAAAATACCTTTTCTTCAGCAGGTAGTGTGTTTAACTGCAGAAAAAGAGGCAACTTTCAGACTACAGCTTTGGCTTGCGACCTTATAAACTGTTGCACACACCACCACCGCTTCCTTTCAACTTCTTAAGTCTACACAGAATAAAGCTGGAAAGGAACCCTTTCTCATTCGTCCCTGGAGAAGTCGGCTGCTTCACCGTAACATCAGCCCAACTGCAGCACTCCACAAGCACATCACTGTCTGGAGATGGAGTCCGTACACGGAGAAGATTTGCTAGCAATAAAAAGAACCAGTGCTTGTAAGCTGGTAGGCAGCTGGTCTCCAAACAGTCCCCACGGTTAGGAAAGCACTGGAAAGAGACTCAGCCTTCTAGAGACCTCAGAGTGAATATCCATGACAATAAAGCTCTTTTCTGCTACTTGACTAGTTCAGCTTGTTCGGTCGTGATGAGCTCAACCCCCAGAAGTGATGCCAGGAGCACCTGAAAATGCCTTTATATGAATGCCAAGTACCCGCCCAGCTCTGATGCTTTCGGAAGTCAGGCGGAGGAACCCACGGGAGTTTTAGTGAGCAGTCCCCTTCCTCCTTCGTTGACTCTATCAAACAGCTCTTCCCTATCTATTATCAGTTATATGCTGGCAGGTCCAGCGTCTGGAGAGTAAGAGCTCTTACAAATTAACTATACATAGGATTGATTTTCAACCTGAGCTGTAACACCCTGAGCCTTGCTCCAAACAGCTCCCCAAAAGCTGTGCAGAATCAACTGTCTCAGAGTTGGGTGGTGTTCGCAAGCTCAAATGAGGCTGCATTTGGCAATTTGGGGAACGCTCAAGACAGACATTGCCCTTGAACACAGGCTGTACGCACAGTCCGTCACAGCAGAAGCCACAAAGTCCCCCACGTTTCTAAATCCTCTGGATTACACCATAAGCAGGGACCGAAAAGAGCCAGCACGGGCGATGACACGTCCCCCATCTCCTCACACTTAGAGCAGCACTTTGCTAAGTGTTACCTAAATGACACACAAGCCTTGTACCAAAACTTCTACATCTTCCTTTTTACCACTAGTCATAAAAGAAGAAAGTGACCTAAAAAAACCAGCAAGAAAATATTCAAAAATGGCAATATGACACACCAATCCCCCATCTCTGACACACAGTCAGCTCCCCATTACAGATCAAAGGCACGACATGATACAGCCCAAAGAAGTCTTTCCAGGAAGATGTGAAAAAACATTTTTAAATGCCCTTTTTTTTTTTTTTTAAATTGTTATTCTTTTCAAGAAGTACTTACTGGCAGCTTTCTATGTCAATACAAAAGCTCTATTATCATCTTCAGTAAATGCGAAATAACATTAAATCGATTAACTCTAAATTACAGCATATCACAGCCATGTAATTGCCAGGAGAGATTTATCCAGAACAGCTAAAATGCCTAAAAATCATTTTTGTGCGTGCACATTCACTCTCTGCCAGCGGCGCTGTGACGTCAGGATGTAAGTTTGCAACGAGCTGTTTGCGTACAGCACTGCAGGTGTAAAACATCGCAGAACCCACAGTGCTTCCACTTCTAGGGTTTTGAAGAAAGAAATTGCCTAAAATGTTACACATACACCGGAATCTGGGGTTAAGAATCACAGACTGGTTTGGGTTGGAAAGGACCTTAAAGACCATCCAGTTCCAACCCCCCTGCCATGGGCAGGGACACCTTCCACTAGACCAGGGTGCTCAAAGCCTCATCCAGCCTGGCCGTGGACACTTCCAGGGATGGGGCATCCACAGCTTCTCTGGGCAACCTGTCCCAGTGCCTCACAGCCCCCTCTGTGACCAACTTCTTGCTGATATCCAATCTAAACCTCCTCATTTCCAATTTAAACCAGAAAGCATCCAGTAAATTGAATGACTCTACAGCCCTGAACCTGAAGGCAGCTCTACCCGAGGGACTAGACGCCAAGGAGATGCTCTCAAGAGCATCTCGGAGAGCAGTTCCACAGGGTGAGCGCCGGATGGGTCAGACACAGGATGATAACCCTTTGCAGCCCATTGCTATTTCCAAAGGGCATAAAAAAAAACCCCAAACCTCCATAAAACCGTGTGCCTACCTTTCAGCCAGAATTGCATCTACAAGTTTTGTTTTTAAGCCGGACATACTGCAGCCTCCCACTTGAAGCTGTGCCCTCTGAACCCTAACACACAGGACTCAGGTCACATCTGGTGCGCTTTTTCCAACAATAATGTTTCCCAAGGCTAATTTTTCACATTAGGACATTACTAATTTGAGGAAGGATGGCTAATTTTTAATTTTTATTTCTGGAAAGCCTATTCAGCTTGTGTTGGACATCACAGAAGCACAGTCCTTTCCCACTATGTTCAGGCTAGAAAAAGAGGTAACAAGATTTTTTTTGTTTGTTTTAATGAACAGCGCTTATTAGTGTTTTTTCCTAACCAGTCTAAGTTACACATTCAGAGGACAGTAATGTAATAAGTCTACGTTTGCTGAACTGCTATAGCACCAAAGGGAGCAACTGAGCTGTATCCATGTCTTCTTAAATCTTGAAAATGTTGATATATGTAACTTTTTTTTTTTAATTCCATGTTCATGAAAGTGCCTGTAGATGAGAGACATAACACTATTTCAAACACCGGAGTCCTCCACGAAGACACGCGGGCAAATGCTATGTACACGTCCTAAGAACTCGCTCGCTGGCAGCCCGGAAGATTGCCAGTGTAGTCCAGGGTCTGTGTTCATTGTTGGGTTTTCCTTTATTATTTTTTTTATTTCAAAAAGGACCAAACACATCGTTCTGTAAGACAGATGTTGATCTCTTCAGTATCTTCAAGAGAGGCTGCTCTTGTCTCTCACAGAGGAAACGCAACAGCTCATGTTCTGAATCACATGAAGCACTTGTGCTTTTTAACCCGCTCCGCAGACTGCAAGAAAAATGAGATTCAAACCACGTCGTATTCTGCTACGTTGCCATGCAGCTGGAGCCGTCAGCCTGCCACCCTTCCAGGTCTGCAGCCTGACCCAGGGTAAGTCAGATGGGTCAAAATGGCAGGAATTCCCTTCAAGTAGATAAATCCCAGCAAAAAAACCCAAAAAATCCTCTTGGTCCACGGCAGAAGGGGACATCAGATGCCAACTCTTTAATTAAAATTACAGCAAGTCAAGTAGCTGATACTTTTCCCCTCTCCTGGTAAGGGGGACGAGACATTGTTCACAAGGGTGTTCTGTCGTGCCTCACTGATCAACCGGCAGGCCAAGTCCAGGAAGAGTTTCTCCACATTATCTGATTCTTTTGCTGAGGTTTCCAGGTAGTACATGTCCTGTGCTTCGGAAAACTCTGCAGCTCTTTGCTGGGAGACTTCCCTCTTATCAGCTAAATCAATCTTATTACCTGCATTGATAAAAGATTTTAGAAAAAGCATTAATTTGGCTTCCAAAACATGAGAGAGGGAGGTTGACAAGGGATAAAGAAGTGTTTAGTGATAAACACACAGACAGTGGATTTGATGTGAAACTCTTAGAGCTTGCCCTCCCCTCCAAATAATGCATCTATCAGGGAATCCAACCAAGTTCGTTTAACATCAGCTCACTTAACGGAACATGCCCTGTGAACATACAAGTCAGCTTTAATTTAGCACCAGCACATCTGTTTGCTGCTATCAACCAACATTAAAGGATTTCCATTTCCATATCTATTGAAAATGCTCCTGTTCTTGCTCTGAACAGCACTTAAAATGTCAATTATAGCACGTGAGACACTAAACGTGTTATTTCTCGTGTCACTACAAGCTTTAAAAGAAACATGGCTTGGAAGGCTGCTTTCCTATTTCAATATTTCCATGAAGGATTTGGCTGTTGAGGCTGGAAGAGGGACGGGCTTGGAGGGCACTCGCAGAGGGATGTGGGGCGAGAAACCAGCCCCTTCCTTCAGGGAGCTCGATCTAGCAGAACTGATTACTGCCCCAAGCAAGCATCTGATACGATTATACCTAATTACCAGCCACTTCACTTCCAACGTGATGTTTTAGCCATAGATTAACCTTACAGAGAAGATAACAGACCCTGACCTGCAGTAACAGGGGGCTGTGTCCACGGACTCAGCAGGTTCAGGAGGAAACATCTCCCAGCCTCGCTTCTACCTGCGATTTTGTGAGAATTAATGGAAGACAGATGACGTTTCCACTGGCAAGCCACATCTCACTGCCCTCCTCTTAGCTGAGATGCCTCCTCTTTCCTGATGAAGCAGTTTCTTGGACCCGTGGCATACACTGAAGTTACGTTTCAGAGCAAATTATCACTCAGCACAAGCAGTTTATGGGCGTCACCATCTTCAAAGCCTGTGTTATGGCTGTTATCATCAACATTTGGTGCTGTAGATGCTGATAATTAACTTCATGTTCCCTAGAAATTCTCACACACATTTTGCCAGTCATTTATTATTCCTACACCACTTGTACACGTGCCATACCCTTCGCATGGAGGGCAATGAATTTCTTGTAGGGATGCCTCATAAATCCCAAGGCTTGCTTGCAATACCACTGGGACACGTAAACTCAGAAGACCTTTAAAGCCACCTTAAACACACTCCTACAATCCTTTAAATTTTTCCTTTAAACAACAAAATGTTAAAGGACATAACGACACTACAGTGTGAAACTTTTCGGCTTTCCCAAAGTTATTTTGACACTGTTCTTTATACATCCTTGGGCCTTTAAAAGCAAAGTCCTAACTATGAGATGCTGAAAGCAGAGCATGGAAAGTAGGTAAAATAACCTTCACCTCGTTTGTAGCAGACAGATGGCCTGAGGTCTGCTTCAGCTTGAGTTGAAGCTCTACAGATTAATATAGTTTTCAGTTATTTATTTTTAGTTTCCCTAAAATCCACGCTGAAATACACATTTTTCCAGCTCTGCCTCACCTGTGAACGCTATGGTCCACACAACCATCATGTCCTGGTGTAGTTCCCTGACCCACCTGAGACAAGACTCTGGTGGTCCCACAGCCATGGGGTACAGCAACCCACAGGCACCCCCAGCGTGAGCAGATCCTTACAGGTGTGTAGAGATCCGAGCCGGCACTCACAAGGGACACTGCTCTGTTCTTCGCACAGTTGGTAGCTGCACCACCAACATTTCGGGCACATATGGGACCAAGTGGTGTGAAGTACCCACCTCCATGTGCATTACACCTGAGACAGGACCACACCTCAAGGGGCTGTGGTGTCCTGCACATCACTATCAACACTTTGGGGTTATTTGCAGAAGGAATCACAGAATCACAGAA
>NW_010243199.1:0-6181 GCF_000690775.1 Eurypyga helias | reverse complement strand
AGAGCTGGGCAGGCAGAAATCTAATACAATTCAATACGGGCAAGTGTGAAGTACTGCACCTGGGGAAGAACAACCCCATGGATCAGTACAGGTTGGGAGCTGTTCTCCTGGAGGGCAGCTCTGGGGAAAAGGACCTTGGAGTCCCAGTGGACAAGAGGACGACCATGAGCCAACAGTGTGCCCTCACGGCCAAGAAGGCCAATGGCATCCTGGGGTGCATTAAGAAGAGGGTGGCCAGCAGGAGGGAAGTTATCCTCCCCCTCTACTCTGCACTGGTGTGGCCTCACCTGGAGTACTGTGTCCAGTTCTGGGCTCCTCAGCTCAAGGACAAGGAACTGTGGGAGAGGGTCAGGTGCAGGGACACTAAGAGCGTGAAAGGCCTGGAGCACCTTCCATATGAGGAAAGGCTGAGAGAGCTGGGTCTGTTTAGCTTGGAGAAGAGGAGGCTGAGGGGGCATCTTATCAATGCTTATCAATATCTAAAGGGTGGGTGTCAGGAAGATGGGACCAGGCTCTTCTCAGTGGTGTCCAGTGACAGGACTAGGGGCAATGGCCATAAACTGGATAACAGAAGGTTCAACCTGAACATGAGGAAACACTTCTTCCCTGTGAGGGTGACAGAGCACTGAACAGGCTGCCCAGGGAGGTGGTGGGGTCTCCTTCCCTGGAGACTTTCAGAAGCCACTTGGACTCGTTCCTGTGTGATCTACTCTAGGTGATCCTGCTCTGGCAGGGGGTTTGGACTAGATGATCTCTAAAGGTCCCTTTCAACCCTTACTACTCTGTGAATCTCTGTGTGTAAATTAATTCATTGCTGCCAGACTGTAAGAGTGAATACTATTTTGAGCAATATTGTAACCAGGATCGGGACAGGGCTGAGTAAATAGCACACTTTAAGAAACATGAGAAGCCTGTAATCTCGAGATCCCTACTGGCACTCCTCATCCATTGGTTTATCATAGGTGAGGGTTAAGAAGGTGGCTTCCAAACATCACGGCCAAGCATGGAAATGGTTTTAATGAGACTGCCTATGTGGAAACAATTCCCCTTTAAAAAATTCTGTTGTGGAAGCTGTGTTAAGGAACAGTGTGATTATTGATGCAATATTGCCTGGGCCTGTGACAAATCTGTCAGCAACTTAAAAAGAATAAAGTCACTGGACAGCACTTCTCACCTTAAAGACTGTCTTTAAAGAGCTCTCTTGTGAAAATTTTTGGGTTTGTGGTTTTTTTTTTTTTTCCCTCTCCTATAGCTGTGTTTGCCAAGTCACTCTCTCCTCTTTACGGTGAGTAAATTCAAACATTGCATATTAGGAAAGAAGTGGCTGCAGGAAAGAACCTGGAAAATGCCTTTTGGCTAAGATAACTTCTCCAGCAGGTACAGCTGGTACAGCTATTGTGTCTGCCAAATGTCTGCTGTTGAAATAAAGTGAGAGAGATGTAACAAATGCATGCTAAGGACAAGATACCTGATTTTCTAGAGGTATAAATGATCTTACAGGTGTTTTTTCATGCTGGGTTGGATTATCTAAGAAATAGGGTGTTGTGGTCCATAGGACATATTTCTACATCCACTGGGCACAGGCTGTCTTTGCAGGGTAGGAAAACTGTCCCTTCAGGTACAGAAACAAAGCTGGTGCCAACATACTGAAATATATTTATATCTAAGAATAAGCCATCAAAACAAAACCTCTGGTTGGGAGTTTCATAGGCCCTGAACAATGTTGTTGCATTTAATTCCTCTGTTGGGCTAGAGGGAAAAGCCAACAGGGTCTATCTGTTTTTTTCACATCTCTAAAGGACAATATCTGTGCCTTTAGCATTTAGTCACCCAGGTCCCAATTCAGTGACTTCACTGAGAAACTAAGAAAATGCTGACATTGTTATTTTAACATGCTGAAAACCATCAAGAAATTATTACACTGAGCTTGGGTCACCAACCTTGATAAGGCAGTATCTGACCTGGAAAAACACATACATACACTAGCTGGGCATATCAAATGAGGCTGGAAGCTGTTAAAAGGTCATGGTACTGTTCCTCCTTGTGAAACTAGAGAGCACTGATACCCTGCTCCTTCTCCTCTGAGGAGATTCTGTTCCACATATCAGGTAAAAGGTTGGAACATTTTAAAATAAAGGGCAAGATTCTAGAATCTGGTTCGAGAAAGCAGCGTCCTCCTTTGGGATACCTATATAATGGTTGTAGGCAGGGTTTGGGTTTTGTTTTGCACAGGAAGAAATAGTAATAACAAATAAGAAAAACAGGGAAATAAACTTCATGATAAAACTAGTGACCAATTTGTTTTCCTATGCGAAGAACTCCATTTAAATATACATTTCTACTGGTCTCTATATGGCTCTGCCTGAACAAAAGCAAAGAATAGGAATATTTGGAAAGGAGAAACGTTTTCTACTGCTTAAAACTTATTAATCTCAGCTCTTGGTTTATGCTATGCAATTCTAAAAAAAGATTTTGGAGTTACTCTGGGTACCTCTCTGAAAACACCATCTGGATGCTCTGATGTGGTCATGAAGCAATTAGGAATTTCAGAACAGCTGTGAGGGAAAGTGAAAATAAACTAGAAAGCATATTGTGTCAGTGTGTTAATCCAAGGTATGCTCACAGCTGAAATATTGGGTGAAGTTCTGACCATCTCATTTTAAAAAGTACAGTTTGAAACCCATCAGAGATCAGCAAGGAGGGTAGTGGGAGGTGTGGTATACCTTCCACCTGGAGAAGGTAAGACGCTGGGGCTCTTACCTTGGGAAGGAAACAAAGGTGGACATGTAATGGTAACATATAAAACAGTGCAGGACGTGCAGAGGGTGAACAAGGTATAGCATTTCACTGTTTCTCAAACAGAGTGGCATGTAAGCACAAAAAATGTTATAAAGTTGCACATTAAAACAGGTTCTAAGAAAGTGCCATTTTCATATATAAATAAACTGTAAACTTGCTGCTACAACCAGGATTCAACCTCTGGCTCAGAGGTGTTTTGCTTGAAACCAAAAGGATTTATTGGGAGAAGTATTTATCTGCATAAGCTTTTTTTGTACCTGCTTTTAACCATTGCTGGAAGAGTAAACTGGTCTAAAAGCAACACTGGCATTATTCAGTGAGGCACTTCTCACTGGGGCCCTGCTTGGTCCAGGTCAAGTTTTTGGAAGAGTGAACTACTGAAGTAAATTGGTCAGTGTGTCATGTTAGCAATCTGAGAACAGCAGACAATTACAGGATCTACATATATCCATTATTCAGCTCACAGTTGTCATCTGCACTTTAGATAGCTGAGTGCTCCCTCTTCTGTACCACTACAAAGTCTTGGGGTCTAACCCTTGCTCTTAGAAGAAAGAACAATGACCCTTGTTGCAGCTGCCCCTTCCAGAGAAAGAAGAGAGGAAAGGCCATCTAGAAAGGTACTTTTCTGGACCTGAGCACATACACACAAGCGCCAAGCAAAGGGTGCAATAACATGAAGGATCCAGGAACAGTAACCCAGAACATAATCAGGTGGCTGCAGTAAAAGGTGCCTTGATCAAGAGACATGCAGTTAGAAAACTCTTAAGAAAGTGGTAATCAGCTGTGCATGTACAGTGGTCTTATCCTAGTCATCATACCTCAATAAAAGTCTCAGTTTCAACCCTGCTTCTCAGGCTCTATTTTGATGGAGATCTCTGGTGTTAATCTGAAGGATTTCAGGGATATTTTCATGAAGCCAGCTGTGGAAGGCATAAAAAATGAGAGTAAGCCATTAAATTTGATGTGTTCAATTAAAAAACCCCAACTTTCAAAAAACCAGAACCTATAATGACTTATTCTTTCATTTTCAAATAATTAGAGAGATATAAGCAACATATAAGGAAGAAAATAATATAGGAAAGAGATCAACAAAAGGCCTAGAGGAGAGTGATGGAAACTGTTACGTACACTCCCCATTAATTGCCTACATGAGGGTGTAATCTGGTCCTTAACTAGAAACCAAACTGATAGGGCAGCCAAATTCTCCTTTAGGAACAAAGAGCAAGTCTGGATTTAACAGTGCTGAAAATGTCTTCGCTGAAATTTTCACCACATTTCATCTACTTTCATGAAAATGAAAACTTCTTGACATTTAAACTGAAATTCAAATGACACTGTGATCCTTGTCAATCTAGAAGCAACCAGGAATCAAGTGGCCTCCTAAAGGGTTCAGCCTAAAGCCCCTAGGAAACCCAGTGTCAGAGTAAAAATTCCAGGTTTGTCCCATTTTAAAATAGGGCAGGAATAAGAGCCATCTGCCAAGTAAAGAACTGTGGCTCCTTACAGACCACAGTTCATCTCTAAAAAATAATTAAAATACTTTGCCTTTGATGTTTCTCACCATTTATTTGACAAGTTCTCCCAACGCATTCATGGTTGACTGTAGTGATTGCACCACATGGTCTCCCAAGGCAGGAGTGAGGCCACTGCATACCCTGTTTCATTCCATCTCTTCCTTTTTATTTTACTCTACCTGGGCTGCTTACAAGTGTTTGCTACTGGTATTTCTGTCCCTAAAGCTGAATCCGCCTCCCCTGGTCTCCACCCCTGGCTACCTTGGGCAGAGGCTGGCATCAGACCCCAGCGCAGAGAGCATCTCTCTCCACAGGATTGGTCTATGCCTTGGCTGACCCAGGGGTGCCTGCCATGGTAAACCCTTGGCTTCAGTCCTACAGTGTGTGCCACAGCTCCTCTTTGGCTGTGCTTTTGTTTGCATGGAAACCAGGAATCTGGGCAGGAGGAAGGAAGGAGAACTGGGGCACGTTTGTTTTTACCCCCTGTACTGAGCGTTTCTTGGCTGTGGTGCTGTAGGTATGGTGACAGTGGCTATGAAGTGGGGACCCAGAGAGCACAGAGGAGAGGGCTTGCCTCGCTGCGATGCTGGGAAAGCCAAATACAGTTGAGTCTGATGTGATGGGGACTAAGCTGAAAAGAAGGGAAACTCTTAATGATGGTGCTGGGAGTGGCAGGGCAAAGAGATGAGGAATGGAAATGAGATATGGGAAGGGGTGTCAAGTTCAGGGAAGGAACTAGATGGAGAAAGAGGAGAGATGACAGTAAGAAAGTCATTAGGAGAGCTAGAAAGTAGCAGACTGATAAACAGGCGCTGGGGTAGGGAGAGAACTCTGTCTGAGCAAAGAGACAGGCACAAAAAAACAAAGGAAAGGGTAAGAAAGTCATTAGGAGAGCTAGAGAGTAGGAGACTGATAAACAGGCGCTGGGGTAAGGAGAGAACTCCGTCTGAGCAAAGTGACAGGCACAAAAAACCAAAGGAAAGGAAGTTAACGGGTACAAACTGAAAACAGGGAGGTTTAGATTAGATATCAGGAAGAAATCCTTCACAGAGAGGGTGGTGAGGCACTGGAACAGGTTGCCCAGAGATGTTGTGGATGCCCCATCCCTGGAAGTGTTCAAGGCCAGGCTGGATGAGGCTTTGAGCAACCTGGTCTAGTGGAAGGTGTCCCTGCCCATGGCAGGGGGGTTGGAACTGGATGATCTTTAAGGTCCCTTCCAACCCTAACCATTCTGTGATTCTATGATTCTAAGTTGGGAGAATGAAACTGGACCCGTGTGATCTCACACACACTGTCTCACATGGATAGATTATTAACACATATTTTGGAAATTAAGCACTCTTCCTGGTATGACTTGTGTTGGTGGCACCTCTTGAGCTTGGTGCTTTCGCAGGGTCGCAGCGTAAGGAAAACATTAGGCCAAGTGTGTATCTGTAATCTTACACATGTGCAACATCCTCAAGGGCCCAGTGCTAGCATGAGTTGTGTTTGTACGTGCACACCATGCTGCGTAGAGATGCCAGTGTAAGCTACCCAGAGTGTTCGGAGCATGTTAGCCGTGTTAGTGGTATGTCCGAGCTAACAACACATTTTGGAAATTAAGCACTCTTCCTGGTATGACTTGTGTTGGTGGTACCTCTGGAGCTTGGTACTTTCACAGGGCCGCAGCGTAAGGAAAACATTAGGCCAAGTGTGTATCTGTAATCTTACACATGTGCAACATCCTCAAGGGCCCAGTGCTAGCATGAGTTGTGTTTGTACGTGCACACCATGCTGCGTAGAGACGCCAGTGTAAGCTACCCAGGGTGTGGGGAGCCGTGTTAGTGGTATGTCCGGGCTAATGAGCCTTGCTGAGAAACCATGCGCCT
>NW_010243198.1:0-25015 GCF_000690775.1 Eurypyga helias | reverse complement strand
GGGCGGAGGGGCGGAGCCAGGCTTGCGCGCCCCGCCCCTCTTCGCCGGTCCACCTTAAACCCGGTGCCTCCTTAAAGGAAGGAAACTCGCTCGGGGGCGCGGGGAGCACGACGGACGCCGCCCGCCCCCCGCCCGGAGCGAGTTTCCTGCTCGCTGCTGCCTTCCTCATCCTCACAACCTGTCTTCTGGGGGGCGGGGGTGTCTTGTCAGTGTTATTCCGCATTTCTCTTTAAAAACATCATTTTTTTCTTGCCTAAACTTTAGGATAACGTTGAGAGGCGTTAAAAAGCAAGGATGAAAAGGATGCTTTCCTGCCTGAAAACCCTTAGTAACAAAGTTTAAGCTTTGCAAAATCAAGTTAATTTTTTCAAAATCAAGTTAATTCGATTAAAATTCTGGTTTATAATGTTTATTATGGGATTTTGCTCTCCAAGCAACTACAGTTTTTAAGTACCAATTTCACATTAAACTCTCAGGCCACGAGCTGCAAAGATTTCTGCCCACGCTTAATGCCACTGTCAGTAATAACATCAATAAACAGCGAGAGACAGATGTAATTCTGATCTGCTGCCTCCTCTTTAGGAACTCAGCCCATAACCTTGAGAGGATGGGACTTGCGTCTGGATCACAGCCCCATTATTTGCAAAACTAGAGAGCAGAAATCAAAACTGTAAATAAATTTGTTTACACCACGCGGTCCCAGTCCTGCAGAGGTGTAGGTATGTGCAGGCTTAGCTAACTCTTCGCTGTTTTCATTTGAAGAGTGGAACTGTACAAGCTGTAGCTCTTTCTTTCCAAGTTTACGTATATAAAAGATGTGAGTACAAGCTCATCAGTCACCTGGGGTGGGTTGTAATGATAAGAATAGTTTCAGTGTCCCACCCAACTGATAACCGATGTCACACTCCATGATCTTGTCAAACTGTAGATCTAATACAGAATAATTAGTGAGATTTTTCTTTCCTCTTGATCACCCTAAGTATAATTTAACTGGTTAAAAAAAAAAAAAAATCATGAGATTTAGATAAAGAGAGCAACAATGATTTCTACTGCAGAAATTTGTAGCAGGATTAATTAACAAAGGCTGTCAACTCCTTGAGCTGCGCCCCGATCTTTCAGTTACACATCTGTCACTGTACTGTAGCTTCCCAAAGCAGTGGAACAGCCCTTCAGCTTTGGGCTGAGCATGAGTAAAGGTGTTCTTGTGACAAGAGTCTAAAGATAAATGATGAATGGAGGGCATTATCTTTTAATTAATTACCAAATAGTATACTTTATAACACAGAAAACTACTTATAATTAAAGCTAAGAACATGACTGGAAGCAAGATGCCAGCCAGGTGCTGCACAATTTCTGCCCAGAACCTAGGCTGCTTTTGGGGTGTAGAAGCCAGATTGGGACAAAAAAATCTCTTAAGTGATTACTTTTCAGCTTAGTTCTTCAAGTGCTCCACAAACGGAGTCTAATACAACGCCCATAGCCGGATTCAGACTCCAGCCACAGGACAAGGCAAGTTACAGAGAGAATTATATTCTCTGGGTCAAATATTCTGGTTTATATCACAAACTTCACTCTCCTTTGTTCTGGAGGGAGCTGTCAGAAAGCTGCTTCAGCTGCAGCTGGGAAAAGATTTCCCGTACATCCAAGCGCCCATTAAATTCATAAAGGTTTTTGCTATTACTTATTTTACACAGGTCATAAAGTGATGGGTGACCAAAAAGAGCCACAGAACATGAATACCTAGTTGTAGTGACAGATTTTACCGTGCCATATCAATTTCGTGTTCACGCATCACACGATTCTTTTCTTTAAACATTCCTGACATATGTACGTCAAATTATGCAAAAGTAAAATGGCTTGATTTGGCAAAATCACACTGATTAGCTAGCTACTTTAACAAGCCATTATGCTATCAACTTTTCTGTTTCTAAGGTTGACTCTCCCCACGTTACTCCAAAGCACCTCTTCCTTTAGAAGTGCCACCCAAACAGGTAAAGCACACATCACCTTTGTTTCATATACCTTTGATTATCTCCTTTATTACTCTTTTTTGCTCTTTCAAACTGCTTGTTCCATTTTTTCCCCTCCCTCTCTCACAACTTTCCTTTTTTTCCCCTATATATTCCCACTCAAGATCTAATTCTACAGCCTGGGCCTCAGGCTGCCCTTTAGTAAACCTTCTTCCGCTAGTAAAGTATTTTCCCACTGTGTCGTCAATCCATCAGTATTCCAGTAGAGGGAGGAAAGTGGCAGCAGAAAGATCAGTTCATCAGCTCAATGCACAAGACCGATTAGTCAGAGAGCAGGAATAGGGGCAGCTGAAAAATCAATTTTACAAGGACTGAAGGTGGAGAGAATTTTCTTTTCCCACAAACTCACTATGCTGAAGAGGTGTTTGGGGTTTTTTAAGCACACAAGTTCAATTCTCTTAAATTATTTCCATAGTGCTATACACAGATGCATTGAGGATTTTCAGGAAAACCCTGAAAATTCATCATGTTAGATGGAGATCAGAATTGAAAACACATGTACAACCTGTAGGCTTTGACAGAGGTGACTATTACGGAGCTGAGACATCCAGGTCAGGAAGACGATCGTCCAAAGCTCCTCTGGCAACCAGTGGAGAACCAGGGATACTTTTGGGATCAGTTTGGTCACTCCTGGTCCAAAGCACTTTTTGAAGAAGTCCTTCTCTTCCCACTGACCAAAAAGGCGGCAAGGATGACCATGCACATAAATTAGGCACCCAGAATTACGCAGGACGAATCTGCTCGGGAGTGGGCAGAACACTCAAGTGTGGAAAGTGCTGCCTAGATCCAACACACCTTTAAGAGAACAAGAAGTGGTCCAGAAATGCTACAACTCAAAGGACTTCACCGAGGAAACAAAACAACCTAAGAAATAGCACTGGGACTGCGATGGTGTGTGAGTAACCACAGACGGCTTGTACGTGTGAGTGACAACAGGTATTCAGGGAACGGAGAGAAACAACGTGGAAGAGCAAGTTAAGCTCAGCTAGAAAGTGGAGAAGGAAAAATGTGAGGCAGGAAAATAGCAGAAAACAGTGGATGATGTAGAGAAAGCAGTCAAGTAATGGGGTGAAGAAAGCATAAACAAGCAAACAAATATAACACAGCCTGCAAAAGGAAACAAAGGAGTTGAGAAGAGGAAACAGAACATATGAAAAAGGAAAATCTAGTTTTAAAGCTCACTAAATAGATTTAAGAACATCTCAAACATGGTTGGTGATACTATGATTGAAAGTGTGCCTACAAACAGCATGCAACTGCTTAAAAGTGCAGAGGATGGTTATTTTGTGGCATGACACTGCAGGCATTTTTTCACCTGTACTGGCAGGTTTCATTCTTTTGCCAGGTGGCCCGGGAAAGCCGTTCAAACAGGGAACACCCACCTCAGCTGCTCAGTTAGAATCTGTAAGACAGCCTCTGTACAGGAGATGTGATAATTCTTAACTGGAATGAAAAAGGAAGGATGGCTCTGCAGACAAACTCTTTTAAGAAGAGAAGTACAATGATAGGATTCACTGACGATTTTCCACAATGAAAGTGAAAGAGTGCCAGAATTGAAGGGCAAAGGAAGACACAGGGAGACCCTACAAGGGTGTCACTTTGTCTTTCTTAGTAAAGTCACTTTACTAAGAAACGAAAAATAATGAATTCACAAAATAGTCAGTCAAGGAAAAGATCTAAAGGGCATTACAGCATTAAAGAAAATCAAGTAAGTAAATTCTAGCCAATAGATATGAAATGATCAAGAAGGGCTTAAAAATGAAGAACAAATATTATTAGTGAAGACTTGCTGGTAGATGAGATTCAGGATGAAATGACAACTCAGGTAGCTGATAGGCTGAAGTCCCGACCCCCTGTCAGCTCCAGCTGACAGCGGTGGGAGGGGGAGTATATTTTGTGCATTTTAAAATATGTCTTCAGTACGAGAAGAAAATACTTTGGCAAGTAGGGAAGCAAGAGAGAAAAAGTTCATATAAATCAGCATGTCCAGATGAGGAGAGAACGATCCAGCTGTAACAAAACAGACCATTTTGTCCAAGTCTCACTATAGAAAAATATTAATGCATTAAGAAAAACACGTTATGGCAATCTGTAGTTCACTGTCACCTCCAGTGAAATCAAGGAACTTCTCCCTTTATAACTATACACGGGACTGTGATCCTGCAGAATAATCATCATGGGCAGAAGACAAGGAAAAATCACACAACAAACCATGCCAGTCTATTATCACTTTTCCCACAGATCCTGGAAACAGGTTGATGAGTATAATTTTATATACGAGTGATGCTTCAAAAGGAAAGCTGGAGATGCTCAGAAGTGCTGGAATGCAGCTACCTTAAATACTGGAATATGAAATTATTGTGGCTACCTACTATAAGCCACCTGTACCAGGGGAAAGAACAGTATTTTTAAGATTAGAAGACTAACTTAAAGAATCCTTTTCTGAGGAGAAGCTGATAAATGTAAGTAAATCTGAGAAGAATTCTGCATTGGAATGAGGATGCAATAGATACACCCAAACTTCACAAAGACTATACTGAAGATGACATAGTGTTTTCACATCCAAAATATAAACCTGTGTCATTGCTGTGTGTCAATAAACACACAGTTTATTACTGTTAGGTACTGTATTAACCTAATACAGTACCTAACAAAACATTGCAACCACTTCCTTCTTTACTTAACTGTCGAACAGGTCTTAAATGCAAGTCAAACTTCTGCAAGAATTGATGATAATCTAAAGCAGAACAAGGAGCATACGGAATACAGGAACACAGATCCTTGCCCTTTTTAAGTGTCACCAAATACTGTCAGTTGTTGAAGAGACTTTTACAGGGAAAACACCAAATAGTGACACAAAGTTTTCAAGTGTTTAAGGTAAATGGGTAAAACTATACAAAATTCAACCAGTTAATGATTTGGAAATCCAACTAATCTTGATTTATTTTACATAAGGTATTGAAATCACCTTTTGAATTTGCAAATGTTAAAATAATTTCGGCAACCTAACTACTCAGATGAATCATTTTAATCAGAGGAACCAGAAATGGGTATGACCTTTTAAATTCCCATTTATGCACAGAAAATGCAATATTACAATTTAGAATTATTAAAATACACACTTATTCAGGTCAATCATAACAAAACATTAGTGCTGAGCTTCCATTTGTTGAAATCAAAACACTTAATGGGAACGGTTTGGTATCAACGACCTTCCGCTGGTACCTAACCACCATGCAAGGTTTCATAACCCTGCCTGGTTTCTTGCCAGCTTGTCTACATGGCTCCTTTGCAATCCGTTGAGGCAGAAGACTCCAGGTCCAAGCACAGCCCACGGGACTCAAGGAGTTCCTTGATACCACAATGATTCCTACCTACGATGTGAAGCTGCCTGATTCCTCATACCCTCAGAAGTTTGACATGCTGATTAACATCCAACCAAGGATCTTGAGAAGCCTGGGACGAGGAAATTTAAATCTATACCATTCTTCTCACATTTGATCGCTTCTTACTGATGCTATCTGCACTGACCACGTTTAGCAAGTTACCAACAAAACATTATACCAACTGCCCAGGGACAGGTCTATGGAACTTGACAGGATGCATGTGGGGGTGCCCAGACAGTCTGAAAGGTCATGAAGTGGACCATGAGACTGGTGGCAAACTGGCTGACCTTCTGTGCTCAATGGGTGATAATGGCTCAAAATGAAACTGGCAATCAGTCACAGGCAGATTTCCTTGGGGGCCAATACGGGACTCAATCCTATGCGTTATCCTTTAAAATGATCTGCATGATAGGAGTAAATGTATCCTCACTGAGACTGCAGATGGCACGAAACTTGGAAGAGAGGTAGATTCACCACTCACTGGTGACAGGCTGGAAGACTGGGACAGTTCAAGAAACATTAAAAACTGGACAGGATCCAGCCACCAAAGTGATTAGAGGGCTAGAAAACTTACTGAAGAAACGAGAAAGAACTGGGTTTGTTTGGCCCAAAGAAGGTTTAGGTGGGATGTAATCACAGTCTCCTGGTACGTAAAAGATACTTATACAGAAGATGGATGTTCTCTCTTCACAAGAAACACAGTGACAGGGCAAGAGGCAACAGGCATGAGTTGTTTCAGAAGTTCTGTCTGGATACAAGAAAAAAATATTCACTGTAAGAACAATTACATATTGGAACAGGTTGCCCAAAGAAATGGTGGACTTTCCCTTGCTGGAAATACTTAACACTTGGCTTAACCAGGCCTTGGACAACCTGCTTTCAAGAGAAGGCTGGACCGGATGACGTCCAGAGGATTCTTCC
The DNA here is from genome assembly GCF_000690775.1 of Eurypyga helias. Lineage (NCBI taxonomy): Eukaryota > Metazoa > Chordata > Aves > Eurypygiformes > Eurypygidae > Eurypyga > Eurypyga helias. The sequence goes on along the minus strand of NW_010243198.1, from coordinate 18,678 downwards.
CATCTGGACCTTCCTAGGATTATATGAAAATCTGATAGACATCGTGGCCCTATTCAGTGACGAGGAGCAAAGAAGTAGATAAGAACAATGACAATTTCAGTTTGCAACCGCAGACACTCTGGGTTCACTAATATAGCCACTTCCCAGGCTGCTGGAAAATCCAGAGGAAGCATTTTGTTATAAAAACCTCAGACATTACAGTTTCCAATGTTACATATTGCAAGAGCCACACCATGACAAACATTCCTTGCTCCTCCTGAGCCCAGATTAACTCTGCCACTTAAATACGTTCTGCAGACCAGCTCCATGCTGTCACGGCCCTTTCTGCTGCAATCTATTTTAAGATATATTAAAAGATGATTTGCACAGCAAACGCTAGCCAGGCTGTAACAGACTGGATTCTTCAAGTCTCTGCATGAGAAAAATGCAAACTTAGAGTGAAGTCTTTTCTTTTGTGATGCCAAGCAAAAATATACAAAATGGTGAAAGGCATGTGATAATAAAGAGCACAGATAAATGTTAAGGAAACAGAGAAAGAAACAGGTATTATTTCAATGAATTAGCAGCACCTGATGAAATAATCCGCACTAGCAGCTTTTTAGCCACAGTTTCAATTTATTATCATAATTTTCTCTTTTTCCTAACATCCTGCCAGGAACGCTAGCAGTGGAGAAGAACCCCATTGTGTCAGGCAACTGTGCAGTCTTTGCGTCGGTTTGCCATTCTGCTTTCTGAACTTGTAAGGAACAAGTATGGTATATACCGGAGTCAGCCTTCAAATGATTTAAAGCATCGTGGAAACATGGAAATAGGAAACAATACTTATTCAGAAAAAGAAGTTTACTTCTTCTAAAATACAATACATAAATTAATAATATGCCTGTCTGCCACATCTTACTTGTCCAAATCACTTCATCTAAGCGATTGCAATACACAATACAGCCTGCTTTTCCCTTTTTAAGTTTGACTGTTCCATGCAGTGAACTCCCCTTAGGATGATTGTACAGCCGCTGTATTTCCCACTGCAACATATATTAAACACCTGCATTTAAAAAAAGAAAGCTCCCCGCTGCATCTGGTAACACTTCAGCCTTCCTTTGCAACCCTGCTAATATCCTGTTCTCCACGCTTCTCACATCGAAAGTATGTGAATATCGTGCTTAAGGAAAATAATTGGGTAAGCAGGTCACAGTACCTTGAAAGTAGGGTGAATCGCTGGGTTGATTTATCAATTGATCTTCATCTGTTCAGATTTTGGAAGCTTTTTCTAACTTGTGCCTGATTAATTCTGAAAGAAAACAGAAAGAGTATAGCAATAAGACATTTGAAACCTCCTCTCTGTTTCATACCTATAAATGTTAGCTATTTAAAGACTAATATGAAGCATTTTATCAATTTTACAAATAGGGTTTCTGCAATGGATTCAAAATTGAAAGGTAAGCAGGGAGCTGTTATGGGCTCTTATGTACAGAGCAGCTCTTTAAATGGCAGCCTGACATTACCAGAAAGGTATGCATTGGATGAAATCTCAATCTTCAGCCCAGTTACTGCACTTACATCGACTATTACTGCCCAGATTTCCAAGCAGACGGCTGTGTCTGTATCACAGGCTGGTAACACGACGGCACTGGATTTTCTACACAGGATTTTTCTCGAATATCACACGACTCCAACCACAGGGGCTCCCCGTACACAGTCATTGACATTTTTACCACCATGTCATACAGCGCAGAAAGCTAAAAATGACCCCTCACGTAATAGTCACTAGTGACTATTGCTGTATCGCCGATGAAGAATTCAACAAAAATTAGAGAGATGTACAGATTGAGGCCTTTCCCACAAAAGAAACTCCTATCACCTCAAGCTCAGCTTTTTACCCCCCTTCATTCAATGCTTATAAACTGTTTATATAAACCAGATTTAAGCCTGGTGTGCTTTGGTTTAGCATAAATCAATGCCTATTTGGTTAAAGCTAAACCAAAGCCCTAGTAAAACTTGAAAAAAAACTTCAACCATCCTTGTGCACAGGTCATATTAAAGATCACATAATTGATTTTTGTAAGTGCTTTGAAATTAAACGGGTTTTTTTTTTCCATCAACTAAAAAGTCATGAAGATAGATATAAATATGTCAATCTAGTGCTGGGACCAGATGACACTTCAGAGAATACTATTTTTTTCCCCTCCAAGGATTAAAGTCCAGACAAGAGGAATGCAGCCCAGGAGGGCATTTAAGCTGACCCACAGGCTGTAGGGCTCTGCCCCAGTGGAAGGTGCAGAACAAAGCTTTTCCTGGCTTCTGCTGCTCCTCTGGGAAGCCGCCTGCAAACTGAGTTCAGGTCCTTCCGTTCTTCTTATGCACTGAGGATAAACCTCTTTTTTCTCTTTTCTTTTAAGCTGCAGCTTAGCACCTGACACTATCTTGACTGAGATCACCTACAGGTGTATTTACTGTTTCTAAGCTTCACCCTGCTCAGTAGCGTACTTGACCCTAAGAAGCATATCCAAGCTTAATTATGCTCCAGTTACTCAATAAAATCCAAGATTTTCTTGTCTGCAGTGGACAACACTTCAGAGTAAGTACTGTATTATCTTATCTTTCTCCTCTGCAGTCACTGTTCTGCTTTATGGTTAATAAAACTGGTCATTAACAAATTTCTGCACTAGCAGAAACCTCAGAAAACACTGTATTTGCTTGTTAACCGTACAAATCTCATTGAATACTACAGCGTAAAACTTTCACTTCAGCTCTTGCTGCTGCTCACTGGGAAAGGCAGTGAAGTGCTTGTCAAAAATCCTTTCTTTCCTTTGTTCAGGATGGGAGACTGAATTCATACAGACCATCCCCTTTACAGAAGATCATTCAGTGTTTAGCCGCAAAGGCCCAATCCCTTCAAGCATATGACTTCCCTGATGTGGAAGTAACTCATTCCTTCATCTCTACCCCAATTTCTTTAGGGGATATGGGAGCTCTGCATGCAAAATGCCCTTTCTTTTATCCTAACCTAAGTGTTATTTGGTACATAAAAGGCAAGTTCCATTGTTTCACACAAAGATGAGTACAAAAGCTAACTATAAACCAGGCTTCTCCAAAGAGTTAAAAATCTCAAAACAGGGCAAAAGTAAGTAGCAAGTACAAAAAATGGACCAGATGAGGCTGAAGGAAGGATCAGCAAAGATCTTATTCCTATATACGGGAGATCAGAGCACACTGTGTCACCACCCGTGAATTTTGCTGTAGGGATTACATCTGGAGTTGAGTTTGAAGGAAGTTAAGAGAATAAGTTTCAAAAGAGTAAAGTGACAGTTTAATGACCCTTTAAAGAGAACTCTTTCTCTGGATAATGGGTGGCAAAGAACAGGAATGATTCTTGTGGAGAATTTACAGCAGGTCAATTACAACCACAACTGTCAGCAAAGAGCAATGCAAGGGAGGGATGGGATGATTGAGAATAAGCCAGGAGGAGCTCTCTCTCCAGAAGGTAAGCGCTTTGGTACCCCAGAAAAGGGAGAGCTAGTTGAAAGATGACAAAAACAGTCAAAGCAACAATCCAAGAAAATGGAAAACGGTCTGCATTTTCAAACCAGAGAAGGAGACATACCATTCTGCCGCTCTCAATGCCTGACTTTCAAAGAAACTTGGTTGCAATTGCTATTTAACACTTTGCAGAGTTGCTGATACACAAGACAAGAAACCCCAGCCTGGCAGAGCATAAAGCTATATCCCAGTCAAAATTGTATCTACGTGGTTGTATATAACAAAGGAATAGTTATGATGACTAATGTGTATTATCCATTTAAGGGAAACATATGAAAATGGTAATTGCAAAGCAACTTATTAAAATAAAGGAAATGTAAATGTATGTGATGAAGCATCAAAACTAGTGCCTCAACTACCCAAACTCCTTTAACTCTTTTTCTTTTCAGCTGTCAGAAATAGGCACTGAAGAGTGTGCCTAAATTTTGGAACATTCTTTCTTTTTTGTTAGCTACTAAGTACCCACATTCAAGATAAAATACAATGTATACCTTTATACAAACAAAGAATTGGACACGCTAGGTATAATGACTCCAATACTGGGCTTCCTTTTAGCCCATTTATAATTATGGGGATTACCTAATGAGGTCATACCGTGCCCCTTGGAAAACTGGGTGCGGGAGGTGTGTGTTGGAAGAGCTGGCCAGCAGAAGGCTTGGGGCTGTTATGGATCTCATTTGTCCTGGAGACTGACTCAGGCCCCACCAACCACGGAATCTCAGGGGGTCAAGGATGGTGTAAGAACCATCAGCTCTACCAGTTACATAACTGGCCCTCCTAGTCCCCGTGGGACACAGTTCTTTACGTCTTCACAGATTATAAAATAAGTACCAGCTACATCCTTCAAATCGAGATTAGATGCCAAACTTCTGTAAACGCCTGGTACAAAACTGCAGCATCTCTATATTTCATGTCATTCCTATGTTTACCAATATAAAACATTTCTCAGAAGTACCTAAATATGTGCTATTATTCGTGCAAACACAAATGCAACACAATACTTGGTGTAAAAATCTAATAATGACACAAGCTATTTTGACACACAGGTATCTTCACAGCTAATGAGAAGGGTCAAACTTAAATAACCAGTATCTCAGCTACTAAATAGTATCTTAGTCAATGGAGAAGCAGCAACACCTTTCGGGTAATTCTACACAAATTGATAAAAATCGCAAAATAATTAGGCTCAGCAAAGTGCACTTGAGGGATCTTAACCCCGACTACTGCTATTTTGCTTTGCCTAATGGCAACAGGAAGAGATTTATATTAATTATTTTGCTCAACAAACCCTGTTATCACTAATTTTAGTTTTATCTTCCAACAATTTCTCTTTTAACTTCGAAGTCTTCTTCAGCAACAAGATTAGCAAACTCATATGAAGCCTTTGCATCCTGCACTTTGACTGTTTAAGTACAACCCCACAAAGCACAGAACAGAAAGGTTGAAAAAATATTGGTTTCAGAAATAATGAAAGATATTCTATAAGTGAGTATCTTGTCTTATATTTCAAAACACCTGCCTCTTGCAGTATGATTTATAGCTCCATTTGAAAGTTCAATCCATAAAACACATTAGCTCACTGCATCAAAGGTAAATAAGGACAGCTGAAATTATATTTACACATTCCTTTTAAAATTATATTAATATACAACTGTAGAGAAGAAAAAGCTATGTTCTGCATTTTATGCCATAGGAATATTTTATACCAATTACAACTTGTACTACACCAGAAAGACAGACAACAAAAGACTGGTAGCAAGCAATAAGACACTGGACATCAGGATTTTCCCCTTTTTAAAAAGACATAAAATCCCGACTGGCTCATTTAAAAGGGTGCATGAAGGAAAACAGTAATGCTAAAAAGAATATACAAACGTATAATATAAACATACTTTTCAAGACAGAAAGGCACAGCTAATCAAGACAATGCAGAGTACATGATTAACATGATTTGCAAAATTTATTACTGAGCTTCTCTGTTAAAGGTAATATTATTCAAACTACACTGTCCTGGTTACTGCAGATTAAAGATTTCAAATTAGCTCCACCATTATTGTGAGTGGTTGTATTCTATCTGTCTATTTTCAAATTACTGCAGGCAGATGAAAATCATCTTAAAATCTGACTCATAATTTAGGTACCACTAACCTTAACAGAGATGCTGGTTCTTACACAGGTACAACACTATGCTCAATGTAAACAAAGGACACTGGCATGCACCCCAGGCTAAGGATGTCAGCATTTTCCAAACACCTTTCTGACTGTTCCATTTTGTGGTGATGCAATATGACCTACATTTTCAATGGCCAAAGAGAGACAGAGAGATAGAAAGGGAGGAGATAGAGAAAAGAAAGACAGACAGACCTTTCCTATCCTTATTCTCCATTAACTACAGCTTTAACTGTCCCTCGTGGGGATGGCAATGGCAAGAGTGAAAGCAGAATAACCCTAAGGTAAATTCTGAATGAGAAACTGAAAGATAGGATAGCATAACAAATAGCAAGATTTTTGTTCTACAATCCTGTGAACAAGTACACAGTAATACCCTCAACAGGAAAGAACAGCAGAATCAATAATTTTATAATCAGTCACCAGTACAAAGCTGTCTGAAATACAGATGCTTGTTCTACCACCTTATATTTCCCATCATGTTCCTATCGCTTCATTTCTATCTATTCCCTTTAGATCTCAAAACGAAACACAAAATAATCCACATCATTATCATCAGTTTTACAGACAAATTGGGGAAGGAGGAGTGATTTTCCCACTATGTTACCTACCAGGCCCAAGGCAGGGTTAGGAATAGAAAGCATCACTCTTCATTACCCCTGTACTGTGCCATCTATTAGGGACTGTGATACCTGTCATCCTAATACATAATCTTGACATAATACCAGAATTATCTCTATCTTGTCTTTCTTGCACATGAACTCCACACAGCAAAGTGTTCCAAATTACTGCTAACTCTCAGCAAGCTCTCCCTCGCAAACAATAGACCACATCCTGCAAACCGACCCTGGAAATGCACTTGACTCTGGGTTGTAAAACTTGGCAGAAAATGGCATTTTCACTATAAATGTGTAAAAATAAATACCTAATCACAGTTTGGTTGTCAGGGTTTGGTTTTTTGGTTTTTTTTTTTTGTTGTTTTTGTTTTTAATTACTATTATTATTCTGCAACTAAAGCATCTTTCCTTTCAAAAATCAGTAGTTTTCCACACTTAAATTAGGACATTAAGAAATTAAAAGCATATTGCTGGAATTGTATTAAGCAAAAATCAAGATCATCTGCTTTTCAGTTTTTAGGGCAACAAATGTTCTGCAGAATATTTGCAAAGTGCTTAAAGGATCACAGTCCCTTCGCTAATGCTGGCAGTTAATACAATAAGCAATATAACAGTGAATCATTTTCTTATTATTGAAACTGAAGGCCCTTCAGTACACCTTTGTAAATCCAGAATGACTCCAATGCTTTCCAAAGACTTTCTTGGGATTTGCACATACATAAACAAGACACTAACTTGGCACTGCATTTGAAACCAGAGCTCAATAAAATGTATAGATTAATTCCTCGGTTTGAACTGTATTTATTATAAGAAAAGCTGTCTCATCAAGCAGTATCCATCTCGTGGAGTACAATCATCCCTGAGAAACTCTGGTTCCTGTGCTTGAGTGCTGCTGCCTTTTCTAACTGCAATGGCACATCAAACTGTTTAGCAGGACGAGTTACAAAGGCACACAGCACCCACACGAAGAAAAGAAGAAAAATCCAAGCCTATCCTGCTTTAAAGAGGAGAGGCAGAGTGGAGAGTCAAGAGACAGACTGTTAGCAGGTATGAAGGAAAGGAATTACCCGTGAATGATGGGAAGGAGTTTGGAAATCAAGAGGAGAGGATGGACACTGCCAAGGGAGGATATGGGGCATGGAAGACACAATGCCTTAAGCAAAAAGAACTGTTTCTCCAACAACACGTGCCCATGTGACTGAGAAAATCCTTGTTTGTAAAAGTGAGATTACGATCATATATTCCCCCACTCCTGTTATCCCTGGTTGCACCCTGGTCAATCTATTTTACTCCTTGAATTTAGTGGGAAACCGATACTTGTCCCATTATCAGCCGAATTGTTTCTGTTAATCTGGGACAAAGTCTTGCTGATGCAAAAGCAATCTCTCCACTACTGTCCCCGTTACTCAAGCTCTCTTTTGTGAACGTTCCACTGCAACATTTTCTCAGTTTCTCTTATTTTTTGCCTTTTTTAGTTGTTGTTCTTTTTTTCAGAGTATCTCTGTTGCAGTTAGGGAGATAAGCTGCAGTGACATTTATATTGCTGTCCAACACCATAAAAATTCCAACTAGAGAAGGCAACCGGTGCAGACACACGCAGGGTCCAAGCCCAGGAACCCAGACCGATCCTTGCCTTTGCCTACCAGTGACTGCCATCTAGAGTCTGAGCACACCGCCTCGCACGAAACACTCCGTTTGGAAACTACCAACCAAGAACTCAACATTCCAGGAAGTTACAACTAGCTCAAAAAATTAAATTATTGGGGTTTCTTACATGCCTTCTGACGAGTATTTGGCCCACATCTCGCTGCTTTGCTCCAAAAACTGCATTTTGTTAGAAACACTTAAGTTGTACACGTGGGGAAAACAGATACAAAATAGCACTACGCTGCTTTTCAAGTAAATCTTGTGTTTCAGCTCGTTGGCTAAGAAAGGTGCTAGGCCATGCTGAGAAACCGAATACAAAAGGTCATTGCTAGCTGAAGATGCAACAGTCACCTTGTAAACCGCCTGTGTCAAAATGCTGACAACGCTTTTACATTAATGACATTAGGGATACCAAGGAGATGAAAAATACCTTTCTAGTGGCATAAATATTTTAAAACCTTAACATTTTCACTTTAAGAAATATAATCATACTCACCCAAATGTTGTAGTATTTAAAGGTCTACTGAAGTCCGCCCAAGCCAACCCTGTAAACTTGGCACATGTTAATTTACTATATCAATTCCTGGCTGTATATAATACTACATGAAAAACACATCTTTTCCTAACTACTACTGTTTATGTAGCTATTAACAGGGCTCTCAATACTCCACATTAATCAAACAGCCACTAGATACTCTTTAACTGAATAAAAGGAAGGATGTTTTGTTATTATTTACCTGGAGAATACGACAATTTGCATTTTAATGTATTCCCAGTAGCAGTTACCTTCTCTGCAAACCATACACAGACATGAAGCCGCAGCTGTTTAAATAAGTGCCCGCATACTCCTTAGCTATCAAAATCATGTATAGCTATGGCTAAGAATGTCTTGTGAAGAAATCAGTTGCTCAGTTTCTTCACCCTTCCACTCATGGTCAAGAAGACTGGTAATGAAGCATTATAAAAAGGCAGGATTTCTTCTCATGCTTATCGTTGCAACAGATACACAACGTCCAGGTCACAGGTGGACCTCCTCTTACGTCCCACTAAGTAATTTTTCCTAAGGGGATAGATATTCACAAATAAAATAAAATTAAGTGGGATTACAAAACTGCGTGCTGAACATGGCTACCTACTCACGAACCAAATGTCAAGTTGTAGTCTATTGAAATCAGCAGTTTCTGCCTCGTGCATGCCTGCAGCCAGCTGGAACAACTGCTTATTCAGCTCCACGCTCAGGCCACACTTCTTCCCCACAAGCCACCCCACGAATCCTCTTAGTTTTTCCAAGTATAATAGCAATTCTAGAACTGCTCTGGATGAAACACTGCAGCAGAGTATTATTTAAAGGGGAGGAAGACGAGTACTCGTTATAGCATTGTTCTGGAGGATGACATGCAAGAAACCCCCCAAAAAACCAAACCCACTGAAAACCATCACCTTTCCTTGACAGCTACCATAGCCTTTCTTACAGATATAACCAATCCCAGCTGAAATACAACTGCTCAGCAGGTCACAGAGGTGGAAAATGGGTTCCAGCACGTATCAATCTTGTACTCTGCTCCTATTAAATCTGTGCAATGTGTAGTTAGAGGTCTGTTAACCAAAGGCAGGATGGAAGGAACCTCCAAAGCTCAGACAGTCCCTCCCTCAGCCTCGGGGCTATCTCAGCACCAGATAATGAAACTATCTGGTGGGAACAATGCAGGTAATCGAACCTGTTTTTAAAGACCTCAGGCAATGGATGCTCCATTGTCCCTGCACATGATTATTCCAAACTTTCAATACTTCCACTAGAACACTGTGTTTGTCCATGCTGAATCTTCATTGCTGCAATCTGAACTATTTCTTTGCCTACCTGCCATAAGCTGCCCCCCACCCCTGGCTTTGCAAGGCTCTTCAATGATCTGTCTTCTCACTCTCTCAGGCCCTGCTTACTTAAAGAATTGCTTTCTCTTGGCACTTGTTTACGCATCGTTTTTCAGACCTTTAAGCAATTTCACTGGCATCTCCACACTTCCTCTTTCCTAATTTCATTCAATACGGCCCCTGTTGTCCTGCCTGTGTACAGTTGATTAATACTTTATTTCAAAAGGAAAGGAGGTTGAACAGTCTGATTTTCAGAAGCTAAGGATCCTTAACAACATACGTATGGTATTTTTTTTATCTAACAACTCTCTTTTTTATCTAAAAACTCTTAAGCTTTAAACTCTCAGGTAACAACTATATCAGTCTCAACATTCCTCCTGATGAGGACCCTTGCTTGGGAAGATCTTTGACTTGACATCAAACGATATTTGGCAAATAGAGATCATGGAATTTCCAATTACTCTCTCCTCCTTTCTCAACAAAAAGGATAATGGAGCCTAGCAAAGCCTGGGCCCTGCTGACAACTGGATTAGCAGAAATAATTCTTCTTTAACTACAGTGACATACAAATAAGGTAGTATTTTCCTATTTCTATAGTTTTGTCAAAAAAAAAAAAAGAAGAAATCACGTTTTGACATGCATTACTGTAACGCTTTTCTCAGCCACAACAAGCAGTCCTGTACCTTCCCCATACATACTAGAAGTCTCTTTTGCTAGGGCTACCCACTGCTTACTCTTCCCCAAGCAATGACAGTATTGCAGCTGTTTAAAAGACCCCACCTGCACAGAAGCCAACGGAGAAAATCTGCTCATTTAAAGAGCACTGCACTTGCTGAATAACTTCAAGAGGCCTCTTTGGGGAAATATCACATTGTAACAGCATCCGTCTCCACCGAAGAGCAACCAGGAGAACCACCATCAGAAAAAAAAGATACAGAATAGCAATTATAATCACCGAGAGCAGAAAGAGGGGTAAACATAGGGTACAAAATAGCTGTCTTAGAGCTGTCACTCTCTGTAACAGATTTAGTAGGACACAATGGGGAACACACTCTATAAAGAGGCAATTACAAATAAAGAAGATTCAGTAAGAATAAGCTAGTCAATAGGAAACTCATTACCAGTATTATCATGATATTACAAGTCTACCCAACATCTGAAGGGACTAATAAAGTTCAAAACCCTTTCAAGAGCTTGCAAAACCAGGACAGACTTCTTCAACACACCCACTGGAAAACTGCAGCTCCTGAGCTATTTCCTTCCATTTGTACAGTTACAGTCAGTTGCTCCTCTTTGTGTAACTCTTTCATGTAATGACAGGAAAGAAAAGCTTTACCAGACAACCTGACCGTAAGTACCCTCCTATTCCAACCCTGGCAAAGTGGTTGCAGATCAGGTGCAATTCAGGTACTTTTAAGATTAAATTTCAAATTCATGACATTTAAAAAAAAAATTCCTATGTATTTCATTTTAATATAGATGTGCACAATTTCATTTCAGGATATGTTATTGTTCATCACCATCCTAACTTGACATATATATGTATATATATACACACACACCCCAAAAACCACAAGCAAATCTCAAGTGAAAAAAAAAAACCCAAAGCATAACTGCCAAAGCGACACTGGGATGAAACTGAAGTGAAAATATTTACAAGGGCCCAGAGAATCACAGGTGCATACTCCTAGTTACTATCAGCACGACTTTGTTTTACTCTCATCTCTTACCAGCCAATCTTTATTCATTTAAGTTATAAAATCCAATTTATCTGCCTTGCCTCTTTTAGTACCTCAATTCTCTCCATGTATAATCAACATCTACATTTTTATTAAAATAAAGACAAAAGGCAGAGGACTAAAAGAACGTCTTGTGGTTTTCAAAAATTCTGTACTAACATTTTGCAAAGGGAAAAACAACAAGTAAACCTGAGTGCTTGTATATACCAAGTCTCTACTAAAACATTATTACAAGAGAAGTTACTTTGGGAATTTTGTAAATAATACTAAGAGTAATAATATTTTGAGCACACATACAGCCAGTTTCATATCTCAACTGAAAATTCCATGTATATATAAATGCATACGTATACACACACACTTTATATATAATGTATTCTGTGTCTAATTTCTCTTTCTGCCGAAGTTTGACATTAATTTTTCTATTCACCTTTCGCAACTCACCAAAACAGTTTACCCAGCAGGTTATTTTATTCCACAATTTGGTTTTTTCCTGTTTGCCTATACTTTTCAAGTCCAAAATTCTATCCTTGCTTCACACATCTTTCAACACAATCTCATCTGCAATGCAAAAAGTTATCTCTGCCACACTTGCATGTTCTTCTCTTGTACTTCTGCAACTATTAGTTTCCCTTAATGGATTATTTCCTTAAATGCTTTAGTCCTCAGTCGCCTAATTAATACCTCTGTGTGGGGCTACACCATCGTGTTCAGTCTTCTGACAGCAACACCATCTCATACCAGCCTTGTTGTAAACAACAGCCTGGTGATTACAAAATTCACTCTGATGGAAAGAACTACGGGCATTAATCCCCTCGGGAAGGAGGATAGCTGGGTTGAAGTCTTCCACACATGGGGTGAGCAGTCTAGCGGATAACAGCTCTGCTAATGACGAAAAGGGAACCAGCACCATTGCCACCTCCTGGGTTTTGAAAGCAAAGATTGACCTTTGCTCCCTTTTTGAAAGGAAAGGCTTATGATCCTAATTTCAAGAGAGCGTGAATCCAAAATGCTCCCTAGAGGAAGGTGCTTAGCCCTGGATATAAGAAGGATTTAAGCACATTCCTACTTCAGCTACTGCACAGAAAATATGCAGATTCATCATCTCCTTCAAGCTGTTCCAGCTGGTGTAAGTTTAATGAAACAACAGCAAATACCAGCATTTGGCCCCCTCCACCTTCCTGGAAACCTGACCCAACTGGCCTCAGCCACACCAACCTTCCCTTTGGTACAACCAGCTTGAGAAAGGCAAGGAGATGCCATAACCTGGATCTGAGGATCTCTGCTGGAACAGACCAGTTATCTTCTCATCACACCTCTCTCGGAATACTCGTTGAAACCATCTGCTTTGACAGCAACTGTGGCAATAGTTTAGAAGACACATTTGGCCCACTTGAAAAAGAAAGTGAGGAGAGCATGCCTTCTTCCTAAGAAGGCCGCAACTCCTCTATGGGGTTTTACCCTGCTTCCAGTCACTACTGGTAGGATAACAACAGTCAGAAACAAAGTTCAGTGTTTTCATTCAACATATGACATACTAAAACCTAAAACTGAGCAGACATCACCAAAGTGTGCAACCTCGCCTGCCCTTATTTCTGTTTCACTGCTCAGGCTTGTACTTCACTCAGAAGTCAGGGGGTAAGAACATGCTTCAGTGTATCAGGTTTTATGGGAACTGTAAATTGTAACTGTGCTTAAACAGTACCCACTGACAGTTACTCTATTAAAAGAAAATAAATCATAAAGTAATCCAAAGCAAAATATAAGCCCAATTTAAAATGAGAAACATATGCTTATCCAGATAGACCTGATACTCTCTTCATCCTCTGAGATAGGAGTGTTTCTTCCGACATCTCTCCATGATGTGGCCAAGCTCAAAGCCTTGTAAAATTCCCAGGTCTTCTTTTACACATTTGGGCTACTTGAAAAAAAAAAAACACCAACCAAACACCCAAAGCAACACAACAAAACAAACCCAACCAACCAGCTTTTACTGAACTTCAAAAAGCTGACTCAGAAGCTGCGCAATAGCTCTGATTCAGCTTCCTTAGCCGAGTCAAAGCAGCTGGCCACGTGATTCAGAAAACACCGCTCTCAAGTCGGGCAAGAGCTGCTTTCCAAAGGAGGAAATGCCTGTTTTCCCTTGTAATCTTTGTGCAAAATTTCCTCGGTAGCACTAACAGTTATTTACTTAAACATGATACAAGCAAATACGACAATCACAACTCCCTTAGTGTTCAACCAATGTTTCAAGACACAGTTAAATACAAACATTTACCATTTGGCCCAACGCCAACAAAGATAAATTATTCTTAGTCAGCGTTAAAACCCCATTCAACATCCACCTCCTCCTCTGAAAACTTTGGCACGCCACTGATGATCTTCAGGCCACAATGCAAATGCTACCAAACCCAAGAACTGAAGGACTGGGGTGGGGAAAAATAAAAATATGCTGGGTTTGTTGTTAAAAATAAAATAAAGCAAGCCACACTGAAAACATCCTGCCATCAGACGAAGAGGCTACCAGATAACTGACTAGTCCTGTCAAATTTCCAAAAGAATAAATGGCTGCTTCCTTACAAGATAAACAAAACATGAAATGCCACCCTAAAATTACCTGGCAGCCGTTTTAAATCACAGAATGCAGACATGGTGTGGGATCTCTGAGGCATCACACAGGAAGCGGGAGTTTATGGTGTTAATGATTTTTAGATTACAAGAAAAATATTACCACCTAATCTGTCTTGCAGCAGTTCCGTGACACTCAGTGCTATGGGATACCTGTTAAAACACCTTGACTTTCTTGCCGAGTGGGAACCTACCAAGTTCCTGGTATCACTACCCAGTATAGCACTTCTGATAATTCCAGTGCCCTGATTAAAGCACCTTTGGACATGCCTGCAAGGCTGCTTTCATTCGCTTGGCACAGCCCTGTGCCTGCAAACTCAGTTTTCTCCACTGAACACCTAAATTTCCAGCATCATGTAGTTTCAACTTGAGTTTGTCAAGCTGTACTAAATTAGCAACAGATCACTTTAAAATGTACAATATCATCTTGATCCTCAAGCTTCATAAATATTCAGTAGGATTCAGATATGACATGTAGAAAGCTGTTACGTAACTCCTGGGAAGGTAGCTGTAAAAGGGCAATATCAGAATGCCAGCTGTATAATCTAGATTAAGCGAGAGACAGAGCCCTCACTTACAGAAAAGTTATTTAAAAGGACCATGCAGCACTGTTTTTTTAAAAATCTTGAGATAAGGTTTTTTCTCCCTTCTTGAGAAAAGCAGGAGTAGTAATGAAACATCTTTGTAACAAGTGCAGTATTTCTAGTACTCATATTTTTCAAACTGCTTCTGTCAAAAATTCTGGAATTTTTCATGCTTCTTTCAGTTACAAAGTGAAAAATGAGAAATAAAACCAATCCTGTAGCCCACAACTTGTGGTTACATCGTTACCTGACAGAAGCCTGGTTTTTAAAGTACGGTTTTAACAGTACATTTAATCAATCTCGGTAACACAGGCAGTAGACAGAAAAATTGATTCCTGTTTGGATAATAAAATACTGCATTTCTAATTACTGTTACTGTCACTATAGTCGCAACAAGTATTTTCACTCTCCCTTCTGTCGTTATGTTGTAATTCTGTGAAAATGTGCTAGCTCTGTAGAAACACAAGGGTCCATGTTAGGAAAGCTTTTTACAAGGCTAAGAACCACAGTGCTTAGTAGCTAAGAAAAAAAAGAAAAAAAACCCCAAACCCAAAACAACCAACCCCACCAAGAAAAAAGAAACCCTACTGCTTTTCTTACCACAATCTCTGGATTGAAAAATTTCAGGTTTATCTGCCAAAAGTGAATATTTTAATATCTGCAGAACTAGCAAACCAGTATAAAAGAATTTTTACAGAACAAGATGTCAAGCTCTTGAAACGCTGTTGCTAGTCTGCAGTAAACACTGAGGCTAAAGAAGACTGCAAAGAAAATATAACACTCTAGCATAATGCAAAATGAGAAAACAGGGTGACACCAGTAAGTTAGCTTGATACCAGTCTTGCACAAAAACATGGTACACAATTAACATAAAAATAAGGGACTGGGGTAAAAAGTAATGCTAAACATAGGCTTACAGAAAATAGGTCTCGCTAAATAAATTTGGGATGGCTTTCTGACAAGAATATAGGTTGGACTGGATAAAAATACCTTGTAGTTTCTGACCTACTATACTTAGATCTCTGTAAGATTTAGCGCCACACAACAGTCTGATTTAGAAGTTATTCAACACGAAGAAAACCTGGAATCTAAAACCACCTCATAAATTATTAGGGATGCTTAGGAAAAATATTTTAAATCCACCTCATCAATAGTTAAAGCTGTTTTCTTAGCTCTAAAAATCATAGCTCAGTATAGCCCGGGATACTATAAAAAGCCTCTTACCCTTTAACTTCTGTGGTTGAAAAAAACCCATATATATAGGCAGTCAAAGAAAAGGGGAGGAGGTATAAAGTCACTTTAAACTTTGCCTTTCATAGATTTTTTTTTTGCTTCTTCAGTAAAGAAAACTTCAACATTAACAGATTTCCTCAATTAAAAAAAAAAAAAAATCTGGTGTACTTAAAAGCCATTTTCAGCCCAGAAAGGATACTGATGAAAAATCTGACCAGTTCCACACACATGTAACATCTTGCAGTACTAAACCTACCTAGCTTATACTCCTGGTATCCAGAAACATTACAGGAGATCATTTCACACTTCTGACAAGGACAGGTGTGTAACAAATTATGATGTAGAAGCAGCTTCAGGGCCTTACCATATGGCACACATAAAGGAACTCAAGGGAAGAGGGAAAACGACATCACATTTAGCTTGGTTGAAAGCCTGCACACACAGGTACTTACTCCAAAAGAGCTGGCATGGAGTAAGGTGCTACACCCTGCACAAGACATCTTTTCCTATTGCATGAATCTCCACTACTGATGCCTTAAGGAATGCTAGTCAGAATTTCTGCTAGTCAAATGAAGGATTATATAAAGACTGTAGCTGATAGAATCTGCCCAGAGTACACAAACCAGTGAAGGACAAGCAAATGAGTAGGTCAACCCTGCTCCAGAGATCTACATCATACATGACACTGAATTAATGGAAAAAACATGCGTGTATACAGCCCAGTGCAACACACAGTCAATACATGTGAAACGGGGGTGGTTTTGTACTTACAAGATATGGAACTCCACTTGGAAATGGAGCAAATAGAGAGAAGACTCCAAAGACATAATGAATACTTAAGTGCGTATAGAAACCCACCAAGCTAGAGCTGGCTTCCTGGGACAAAACATCTCATGGATGTTTAAAATGGCAGAACAGAGCAGGAAAAAAACCAGCCTACTAGATCGATACGTAGACTTAGTGAGATTCCCGATGATATATTTACCAAGTTCTACCTCCCAGTCTAAAAGAGAAAAGTTAATGAACACTGACGATGCCTGAAAGCCTTGTCTTAAAAAATCTAATGGCTTTGTTCTCTAAATTGTACTTGTGAGCCTAAGACCCAGAGCAGAGAATTTGTAAGAATCTTGTAATTAGTAACACATATGAAGACAAGAATGGCACAGAAGTCATTAAATATTATTAACTAATCATATGGACTGCTGTATTCTAAATTAATTATGCAAGGACTATCTGTCATTGTGGAGAGTTTAATACTACAGCTATGTGACCAACACTGGACTGATGAACAAAAAGTGATAAAAGATGATATTGGATTAAATGACAGAAAATAACACAAGAGTAGTCTAATGTGATTAAATAATGAATTGCGGATTTTCACCTACAACAGGCTTCAGTTCAGATCAACTTCCCTCTGTGGAAGAAACAGAAAGGGCTCAGAAAACTGAGAGAGCTCAGAGAAGAGCAGAAAAACACTAAGTCTTGGTAAGACTGGATGCTTCAAGATGGTTAAGACTTCCAAGAGGTAACCGATGGGTAGAGGGAAAGGCAGCAACAACCCACACTGTACAAAATCGGTGTGGAGAAGTTCAGCTAGGTCATCTTCTCACCCTGTGCCAAAACAGTAGGGCTATATCATAGTGACCAAAGCCTCAGAAAAAACAAAGGGTTTTGTCAAACCAACTATATTAAATGGCAACAAATTCAGAGTTAACAAAAGTGAGGGATTTTCAATAGTGCATACCTAGCACATGAATTCATGGCCTGTTCTTTGGCCCAAACTTTGTATACCTGAACAGAGAGTTAGGTTTTCACATAAAACTGCACCACTCACAAATCACATAATAAGACATAAAAAAAATCAAGAACAGAAACTACTTAACCAGGCTTTCTATGTTGGAAACTCTTTATTCCCAAAAGTTCAGGCGAAGCTTTCATGACTGCTTCCTGTAACACGCTCCCAATAACACTTTCCAAAGAACCTGACCAGTTGCCTATTGAAGCCAAAGTACTGACTTGAAGCATCATCTACAAATTTGTAAATCGCTGTTAAATGCCACTATCCAGAACAAAAATCCACCTCATGATCACAGCTCTAAACCCAGGAAAGCACAGATTACAGCATGCACATGCTTTTTTCTTTCAGTACCATGATTTTCTCCACCCCGAAATTATCAGTGTGAAGTGCTGAGCAGAACAAGCCCATAAGCTACTTAAGTGTCCGAAGCAAAATGAAGAGGGAATAGAGGGTGTCAGGCTCCGGACATACATCTCGTGCACCGTGACATGTACTACAGTTACACTGCCAGTTTTAGCACTGCCCAAGCGCCAACTTCTGTGACCCAAAGGCCTAAACTCAACACTTGGTATCAGTAACACCTTAATACCTCTTTTCTCCAGACATCTCCAGTGCCAGCTTAGTTTTCAGGGTAGGAAGAAACAGCTTGTGCTCCTGTCCACTTGTGATAACCAAACTCCCCAGGAAACGTATCAGAATAATGACTTTTTGCACACCCCGGGCCCTGCTGCTTGGCTTCCCAGCATTGAGCGGGGATGAACTCGCCCAGGGCAGGCCTGCCCCGCTCCCTCACGCCTGTGCCATGGGCGCATCCTTCGCACCCTCGCCACGGCGCAGGCACCGCGGGGCCAGGACTC
>NW_010243197.1:1747-3857 GCF_000690775.1 Eurypyga helias | reverse complement strand
CTGGAGTTAAACCACGACAGCAACAGCCAGCTTTGAATCTCTGCCACACAAGGGGTGAATGTTAACTCTGGCTGAAGCCAAGAATCCTGCATTAAACTGGGGTGCTTTCAGTGGAAGTCACCCTTCACTCTTGCTTGAGAAGAGAAAGAATTTTTAGTGCAGAAATCAGAGTTTATCTTGTTTTGGTTTTCCTCAGGGTTAACCACTTGCAGAAGGATCATGCAGGGAAGCCCTACTGCTTTTTGGTCACATGAACCTCCTGAAATCTTTTGCATGTGTCTATATATTTTAAGTAATCTAATTTTACAATAGATTAAAAAGTGTCAGAGTAGTGCTACATCAGTTCAAATTTAATGTTCAAGTTTTATTTTCCTGAAAAACAAATACAAATTTGAAGTTCCTAATTTTACTGGTACTGAATGCTCTTTATATTTTAACATTTTCATTATGAAAGTAAAGGAAAGCAGATATTCTTTCGTGGCTTAACGGCTCACTATTTCATTTAAAAATATGAAAAATTATTCTAGGCTATCAGAAATTTATTGATATATATATTTCTTGCTAATTTTTAACAAAATATACTCTCAAATATATACTTTTCAGAATATACTTCCTGCAGCATTATGGAAAGACAGTATGCATTGAAGAAGTGTCAGAATTATTTCAAACTGACATTTTGAAAACTTTGTCTTTCCTTGTAGTGTTACTGAGTTGGCTGTGTGCTGGCAAACCCTTTCAACACACACATTTTAAAATGCCAAAAAGTTAAGTATCCCTGACAAACAAGATGAAAAAGCAAAGCATTCAATGCTTTTTATGCCTCAGTCTTTAATACTGACAATAGACCTTGGGCTGCCCAGTGCTCTGAGTTGGAGGACCATGACTGCAGAAACAGTCACTCTCCATTTGCGAATACTGAAATTGCAAGACTTATCAGTAAATATCCCTAAGTCCTTGCGGCCTGATGGGATTCGTCCCAGAGCACTGAAGGAGCTAGCAGATGTTGCAGCGGGATCCCTGTTGATCATCTCCCAAAGGTTTTAAGACACTGGCAAGGTCCTTGCTACTTGGAAGCTAGGCAGTGTTACTCTAATTTACAAGAAGGGCGTAAGAGAAGACCCAGAACTGTCAGTCAAAACTCAGTACCTCAAGAGGACTGTCAGACACCAGTATAATTTGTGAGAGCACTGGCTGGAGAGCAGCGCTGCAGAAAGGGATCTGGGGGTGCTGGTTGACAGCAGGCTCAATACCAGTCAGCAGCGTGCATGGAGCCAGGAGGACAAACCTCATTCTGGGGTGCATCAAACACAGCATAACCAGCTGGTCAAAAGAGTCAATTATCCCACTGTATTTAGTGTTGGTGCAGCCTCACCTTAAATACCATGTGCAGTCCAATTTAAGGATTTTAAGGCACTCGACTGTGTCCAGAAGAGGGAAGCAGAGCTGGTGAAGGTGCTGGAAGGCATGTTCTCTGAGGAGCAGCTAAGGACTTTGGCCTTGTCTAGTTTGGAGGAGGATGAGGAGTGACCTCATTGCTCTCCACAGCTTCCTGAGGAGCAGGAGTGGAGAAGGACGTGCTGATCTCTTCTCACTGCGATCCAGGGACAGGACACATGGGAATGGTTCAAAGCTGCACTGGGAGAGGTTTACATTAGGCATTACAAAGCATTTCTTTACTGGGAGGGTGGTCACACACTGGAACAAGCTTCCTAAAGAGGTGGTCAATGCCCCAAGCATGCCTGTGTTTAAGAGGCATTCGGACAATGACCTTAATAGCATGCTTTAACTCCTGGTCAGCCAGGAGGTGGTCAGGCAGTTGGACAAGATGATTGTTGTAGGTCCCATTCAACTGGAATTATTTTATTCTGAAGTAAGACATACACTTTTGCCTGGGTAGTTTATATAGAACTGCAATTAACTCTTGTGCTGCAGTGGTTCAAGGGAAGCAAGGTAACTTCAGGGTTTGAAATACCTAGAATTTAACTTGTTTGCAGCTTTACAGAATTAGCCCATTTTCTTATGTTAAAAGAAGAACTGCAGAAACTGACACACCAGAAGTCATCTTTCCCTTGCTGAGGCTGAAAGGGAAGCAATGAGGATACACACATGC
>NW_010243197.1:0-1703 GCF_000690775.1 Eurypyga helias | reverse complement strand
GCAATCCAATGATTATTATACATTATCACAGATACCAAACTAGAGTAAGCAAAGAAACTAATATATATTGATATACATGAAGATACCAACAGCTGACTCAGCTACAAATCTCTCAATTACTGAAAAAGAAAAACTACTTTCAAGTTTCTGTTTCTTGCCAGCAGATTTATTTGTTTTTAATCCACTGACCAGTAGAAATCCCAAACTGAAGTCTGACACAGAGTGATCTAACAGGCACCCCATGTCATCACCCTGTCGTGTGGAACTTTGCAGAGCAAGCACAGGGAGCTATCACAGCCACAGCTGCCCTGGCACCCTCAGCTGAGATCCTTTACACCGCCCAGCTTGCACAGTGACAAATCTGCTCAGGAAGCATCACAGGCACCAGCCCAGGTTTTATTTTATATTATTTTAATTACTTCTTATTAGTAGTATTGTTATATATTCATATATATGTGTATTATTTACTTATAGCCACTTAGTAAATAGTTCTTCTCTCAACTTTATGATCTTGTCTTTTTCCTCCAATTCTCCCCCTCCACTGGAGGAGAGGGTGGGGACGTGTGAGAGAGGCTTTGTAATATTTTATTGCTGGCCAGAGTTAAACCACAACACAACGCCAGGACAAATGCTGGGACCGTATCTCTGGGGTGGAAGGATATTGCCTAACATCATGGCTATGCCACAGTGCTTCAGTAGAACTGTAAAAGACTGAACACTTTCTGCAACATTAATAGCATCCATTTCCTTCAGACTACCTGCAGTACCAGCTGGCAAGACAGACCTGTCAGCGTAGCTGTAGTCACAAGGAGAAGAATTTGGCAGCAATACTGGTCTTAGCTGTGCTCTCATTGCCTCAACTGCCAGGAAATTGGTTCAGCTTGGCAATAACCTGTGATGCCTGCCACTACTGAAGGGGCAGCACACTCATTTTTTTCTCCAGGTCCTAAAACAAGATCAACATTGCAGTGCATCTTTCCGTTTCTCCTCTCCTACAGAACCATCTATGTAATAGTCCATGAACTGAGGGATTAAATTCCAGCACCGAAGCTGTCATGTATCAGCACCAGATTCAGCTGTTTCTGAAGCTCATCTAGGATACTTGATGCTGAGGTTCCCCCTGGCATCAGTTCCTGCAAAATCCATCAGAAGCAAAATTATGGGCTCACTTTGGAGAGATAAATTGCAAAATCCCACCTCTGAGGCAATCCCCAGGAAGGCCCAGGGGTGATCTGTACACACGGATTCCCAAGGAATATGGCTCCTTGATCAGAATGAGCAAATCTTGCCTGTGCTCCAAATTTCTGATACTGTGAAAGACTTACCAAACACATTATTAGTTCTTAACAAATTAGGAGAGATCATACCTTTCACTTCAGGCATGGAGTTCTTGCAAAGTAACATTTCTACCTGCTACCTCAGGTTGAATCCAGTAGTTAACCTTCCAGCGGTGACCTCTGGTTAACCTGAATGCTTGTACTTCCGACTCTTCCCTCTGCCCCAGTCCCTTACAGTAAATTCAAGTTATGCAACAATTCTCTATTTGTTTTGCTCTTCTTCTACTAATAAATTGATGAAACCTTACTTGTTGAGGTCACTACACAAAAATGAGGGTATGCAGAATTAGATGACCCAAAAATATATTCCGTAATGAATACGTGTGTTCTGTTCTCTGAGACTTTCATGGAATCATAGAATGGTTT